>NC_091469.1:140589133-140791633 GCF_036971445.1 Narcine bancroftii | reverse complement strand
ACTGCACGATGGAAAGTATATTGACAGGATGCATCACATCCTGGTGTGGGAATTTGACTCTATAGGAATACAAAAAGGCTTCAGAAGATAACAGTCAAAGCCAAGTCCATCACAGGTGCCAACTTTCCAATTATTGAAGACATCTATGTGAGGCACTGCCTCAAAGAGCCAGCCAACATTATAAAGTGCCCCCATCACCATCCACAACGTCTAGGTTAAATAATGATTTTTCAACAGTTATCAGGCTCTTGAACCTCCTCTTGTTACACTTATCACAGATTGCTCCAACACAACAAAAGGACTGCATATTTTTCTGCACTAGGATAACTGTGAATATTCATTATATAGCTATTTTTGTGTATTTATTGTCATTTTAATTCAATTAAGTATTCAGTGCGTAGTAGCATTTTGGTTTTGATTTTTTAATCAAGTAGCTGCTTGACTGCAGCAAGTAAAATTTTTGTTGCATGTGTACATTGTACAATGTGTATGACAATGAATTCATTATCATTAAAATGTGGAAGCACTTTCCCCCTTTCTACACCAACTCAATGCTTACCTAATCTTATGTCATGTTATATCCCACAGTGCGCAGCAGGAGTTTGAACCGGTTCAAATTCCTGTTGCCGAATGTGGGATGGAGCACAACTTTTCTCATCCATTCCATACCTTCTCAAAGCATGGCACTCACCTCTGATCATTTTTCCAGCATCATTGCTAATGTTTAGTAAGTGTCTTGTTTGTTTTTGATAAAACCTCTTTGGGACACTCAGGGAAGTGATAAGGCTGACTTAAGTAGGAGACCTACCCACAACAAAAGCTGCAATTAGAAGACATTTTATGAGTGTTGGTCCAAGACAAACTGTTGGAAGATTAAGCCTAGATTATTCTGTAACAGGGAGGAATGATTTGATAAGGTGTGATAGAGTATAAAATGTTACATTCCACGGTGCTGTTACCCCTTATCTGAAAAACATAATATTCCAAATATAAGACCGTGGCCCATCTGTGAACTAATATCATTCAGTGTTCTTCTTTGGCTTGGCTTCACGGACGAAGATTTATGGAGGGGGTAAAAGTCCACGTCAGCTGCAGGCTCGTTTGTGGCTGACCAGTCCGATGCGGGACAGGCAGACACGGTTGCAGCGGCTGCAGGGGAAAATTGGTTGGTTGGGGTTGGGTGTTGGGTTTTTCCTCCTTTGCCTTTTGTCAGTGAGGTGGGCTCTGCGGTCTTCTTCAAAGGAGGTTGCTGCCCGCCAAATTGTGAGGCGCCAAGATGCACGGTTTGAGGCGATATCAGCCCACTGGCGGTGGTCAATGTGGCAGGCACCAAGAGATTTCTTTAGGCAGTCCTTGTACCTCTTCTTTGGTGCACCTCTGTCACGGTGGCCAGTGGAGAGCTCGCCATATAACATGATCTTGGGAAGGCGATGGTCCTCCATTCTGGAGACGTGACCCACCCAGCGCGACTGGATCTTCAGCAGCGTGGACTCGATGCTGTCGACCTCTGCCATCTCGAGTACTTCGACGTTAGGGATGAAAGCGCTCCAATGGATGTTGAGGATGGAGCGGAGACAACGCTGGTGGAAGCGTTCTAGGAGCCGTAGGTGATGCCGGTAGAGGACCCATGATTCGGAGCCGAACAGGAGTGTGGGTAAGACAACGGCTCTGTATATGCTTATCTTTGTGAGGTTTTTCAGTTGGGTGTTTTCAGTGTAAAAGCAACTTAATGGCACATCAAATCTCTATCCTGAGGAATATTACAAATTGAAAGATTGTTGGAACATGAAAAATTCCACTTCATTTGTCAACCTGAATTGTGACAAACTGCAGGTATGGAGCTGCTTTTCTGACAGGTGGAACACAAGATATGAGTAATTTTCGCATGTCTATCAATTGTTTCCACTGTGGGCATGCTCTATACCTTGCTCATGAGCCTTTGCAGATGAATTAAATCAGTTTAAAAAAATTTACCAATAAAAATCCTTTGAACAATCAGCAATTTAAACTTCTGTGTTATTCTGGGGTAAAACACAGGATTCTGTTGACACCGTGGTTAAGTGAAAAAGCACACAAATGCTCGAGAAACTCAAGAGGTCAAACCGTGCCTGTATGTAGCCCAACGTTTTGGGCTTGAGCCCTTCATCAAGGTGTGGAGGAACATGACAGATGACCGAACAAAAGGGGGAAGAAGGGAGGGGGTTGGTGAAGGTGGGGGGGGGGGGCACTGCAGGAGACGGGGGAGGAGTCTAGGCTATGTGGAGAGAGAAAGGAAGTAGGAACTGGAATAACTAGTTAAAAGGGGGGAGGGGTGAAAAAGCAAGTGGATTAGTGGAATGCAGTGAACTCACATGTTCATGCCTTGGGGTTGGAGGGTGCCCAGACGAAAAAATATGGTGGAGTTCCTCCATTCTGCAACTGGTCAGGATGAGGTGGCGTGAAAGCCCGTGGACAGACATGTGAGTTTGAGAGTGTGACTCAGAATTGAAATGATTGGCTGCGGGGAGGTCGCTTTTGTTGCGGATGGAGAGGAGGTGCTGGGCGAAGCGATCTCCTAATCTGCGACCGGTTTTTCCGATGTAGAGAAGGCCAGAATTCTACTATTCTCATCAGAATACAGAATTCAGAATCAAAATTGGAATTTATTGCAATGAATGAGTCATGAAATTCGGTTTTGTGGAAGCATTTTAGTGCAAACATTCATATCATGAACCATCTTCTAACAGTAATATAAAAAATAAAAATAACAGTGCATGAAAGTAAGGCAGTGCCTTTTGTTCATCGATTATTCAGGAAACTGATGGCAGCGGGGAAGAAGCTGTCCTTGTGCCGCTGAGTGTTCGTGTTTAGGCTCCTGTACCTTTTCCCAATGGTAGCAGAGTGGTGGGGGGTCTTTGAGGATAGCAGCTGCTTTTTTAAGACACCACCTCAATGGAGTGAAGTCTAGTGCCTGTGATGTCTCAGGCCGAGTTTACAGCCCTCTAGAGTTTTCTTTGTCCTGAGATTCGGGCCTCCATAACAGCAACTGGCCAGAATGCTCCATGGTACACCTGTAGAAGTTTTCAAGAGTCTTTTGTGACATACTGAATCTCCTCAAGCACACCACAAAGCATTCTTCCTGATTGTATCAACATGAATGCTCCAGGACAGATCCTCAGAGATGTTGACACCTAGGCATTTGAAGTTATCGACCTTCTCCACTACTGAGCTCTCCCTCCTGAAGTCCACAATCATCTCCTTTCTCTTGCTAACAATGGGCCAAGATTTTTGTTGTTAACAATGGCCCAAGATTTTTGCTGATCTATCTCCCTCCTGTGCACTTCCTCATTTCCGTCAGTGATTCTGCCATCAACTGTAGTGTCATCGGCAAACCTGTAAACAGCACTGGAATTGTGGCTGGCCACACAGTCATGGGTGTATAATGAGTAGAACAGTGTGCTAACCGCATCCTTGTGTTGCACCTTTGTTGATAATCATTGAGGAGGAGACGCTGCTTCCAAATCGTACTGCCTGTAATCTTCCTATGAGAAAGTCAAGGATCCGGTTGCAGAGTTGGGTACAGAGGCCCACAGTGTGTAGCTTCTTGACCAACACTGAGGGAATAATGGTATTGAAGGCTGAGCTGTAGTCAATGAAGAATAGCCGTATGTATGAGTTGTTGTTTTCGAGATGTTCTGGAGCTGAGTGGAGAGCCAGCGATCATCTGCGGTGGAGCGATTGGGACGATAGGCAAAATGCAATAGGTCCAGATCTTTGCTTAGGTACATGTTAATTCTGGCCATGACCAGCCTCTAGAATCATTTCATCACAGTAGAAGTTAGTGTTACAGGGTGATAGTTATTGAGGCAGCTCATGCTACTCTTCTTGGGAACTGGAATGATCAGACTGACAGAATGAGAGGTTGAAAGTGTCCATGAACACTCCGGCTAGTTTGTTGGCACAGATTTTCAGTACCCTGCCAGGTATGCTATCAGGGCCTGACACCTTGCAAGGCTTCACTCTCTTGAATGATGTTCTAACATCATCCTCAGAGGTAGATATCACAGGGATTCCAGTAGACACTGTTTGGTTCTTCTCAAAGTGGGCGTAAAAGGTGTTCAGCTCATTGGGTAATAAAGCTTCACATCCCTCATTTTCCCTCGCTTTGTCGGCTGTATTGGCCTGCACTCCCTGCTATAGCTGGTGTGGATCTGTCTCTGTCCCTAGCTTCCTCCGGAATTTCCACTTTGTAGAGATCTTCATCCCCTGCCTTAAACACCCTGTTTCTCACTCTCATCAGGTTGCAAATCCTCTGATTCATCCAGGCCTTCCAGTTGGGGAATACCCGGTATGTGCGTGTGGGCACACACTCGTGCACGCAGGTCTTGAAGTCGGTGACACCTGTTGCCTATTCATTCAAGTCTATGGATGAGTTCTTGAATATGTTTCAGACCACCGATTCAAAGCAAGTCCTGCAGATGCTCCTTCGCCTCTCTCATCCATTCCCTCACCGCCTTTACTACTGGTGCTGTGATCCTCAGTCTTTTCCTGTGCACCAGGAATAGAAGTACAGCCAGGTGACCAGACCTGCCAAAGTGTGGTCATGGTATGGCTCCATAGACAACAGATACACATACAACAGATATATTGAAAATAAATGCCTTTTTTAATGAAGGTGTTGAGCATAGTTCAATGTTAACTATTGTAACATACGAGGCAATGCTCGAGGTGCCTCTTTGTGTTCCTCTATGGCGGGCAAAAGTTGACGAATTTGGTGCATTATTACAGTTTGTGTATTCGTACATGACAATAAAGGAATATTGTGAACATCTTTTTTAATTTTTAATTTACTTTTTTTTAAATTTCAGTGATACAGCACGTTAACAGACATTTCTGGCCCATAAGTCCACGCCGCCCAATCACACCCCTCTAACCAATTAACCTACTAACCCCGCCGATCTTTGGAATGTGGGAAGAAACCAGAACAACTGGAGGAAACCCCCGAGGTCACGGGGAAAACATACAAACTCCTTACAATGCTCAGTTAGAACCCAGGTCACTGGTACGGTCTCTGCAAGAATCCCACCCCAAATGCTGTGAATATGGCTATTATTAACTGGCAGTATTAAAATACCCAAGGGTGTCAGCTTCAATTATATTATCATTTTTTTAAATCAACTTAAAAGTCAATTGAAAACTCATCTACAATAGTTTTTTTTTAAGTTATTAATATGAACAAGTGCATTAGTTTACATACTTTCCATTTCTGGGTTTACGAGTTCCGATTTGTACTATATAGTGTCAGATTCAGATCATTCTTGTAAGTGAAGAATATTCCATTTCATTCCTGACCTGTGAAGGCTTTGGACAGTCTCTAACCCCAACCTAAATACCCAGATATAAAATTCAAAGTTCAGATTTGTTGTCAGAGTCCACTTACAACCATGAGATTCTTTTTCCTGTAGTCCAGGCAGAATTACCATTTATTAGTTGTGCAAAAAAAAACTGTACTCAACATAAGTAAATAAAGAAATGTAAACAAACTGACTGTGCAATACAGAAAGAGAGAAAACAAAATCAATAAAATACAAAAGTAGGAGCCCAGAAATAAATCTCTGATTGAGTTTGTTGTTGAGGGGTCTGATGGTGGAGGGGTAGCAGCTGTTCCTGAACATGATGCTGTGAGTCTTGTGGCACCTGTACCTCTTTCCTAATGGCAGGAGCAAGAACAGAGCGTGTGCTGGACACTGCCCTAAGGAGCTCCTGCAGTGATGTCATGGGATTGAGAATACTGACCTCTGACAAGTTCAAATAACTACAGCTGCTGGAGAGTTTTTCAAGCCCTGTGAAATTCTTTTTAGAGTCAAATGGTCATGAAATTCAATCACAAAGTAGGGGATTGGTGAAACAAGGAGGGACCCTACTGGCACTTGACTCATCACCCTTACCATCTCCTCCTTCTACTGGCTATGAATCCCTTTCCCATTTCCACCACCCCTACCCCTTCCTCACTCCCACCCACAGATGCTGCTCCAGCTGCTGAGTTACCCCTGATTTTTATAAAATCTGTTGCTATATCTGGGCAGCACATTCCCACTGACCTGACCCATGGTCCTCTTTGTGTGAAGTTGTGCATCATCCCTCTAACTGAGGCATTTCCCTGGGTGCTCTGATTTCCTCCCACATCCCAAACATGTGCTGGTTGGAAAGATAACTGGTTACTGCAAGTTGCTCCTGTTCAGGGGGAGTTAAGAGGAGAATTAGGAGTGCAGTCAATAGGAAAGTACATGGGCACTGCATGGGGAAATATCGCTGCTTCCATCAGGAAAGCAGTATAGGTGCCACAAGTCTCATACCACCAAGTTCAAGAACAGTTTCTACCCCTCCATCCTCAGGATCCTAAACAACAGATATTGTGAGACTCATTTAAGGACTCTTACTTGGCACATTTTTTTTATTACAGCAACCGGTCTTCAGAAGATGCAATCTCACTGGCTCTATTCAAAGACCTGGAACACCTGGACAGCAAAGACACATACATCAGGATGCTCTTTATCAACTGCAGTTCAGCATTCAACACCATCATCCTCTCAAGACCGATCAGAAAACTCCAAGACCTGGGCCTCAATACCCCACTGTGCTATTATTCCACTCACCTTCTGGCCACGATCAGAGAGGATTGGTGAGAACATCTCCTCCACAATCTCCATCAGTACCGAAGCAATACAGGCTGTGTTCTTAGCCCCTTACTTTACTCGCTTTACACCAATGACTGTGTGGTTTCAATACGACAACGACGTCATCTACAAATCTGCTGATACCACGGTAGTGAATTGAAAACGTGGCTGAATGGTGTGCACGCAACAACCTCACATGCAATGTCTTCTAAATGAAGGATCTGATTAATGGACTTTAGGAAGTAAAAACCAGTGACCATTGTGGGATTCAGAGGTGGAGAGGGTGTGCAAATTTAAATACCTCAGAGTCACTATCTCAGTGGACCTCTCCTGGACCCAACACGCTAATGTGATCATGAAGACTACACATCAGTGCCTCTAGTTCCTCAGGAGTTTGCGGAGGTTTGATATGATATTGAAAAGAAACTTCTGAGGAGTCTAGAACTATGGGACACAGTTTCAAAATAGGGGATTGGGCCATTTAAGAGCAAAATTTCTTCTTTCAGATGCTAGTGAATCTTTGGAATTCTCTCCTCAAGTGATGAAGGAGCTCAGGCATTAACTGGATTCAGTGCCAAAGTCCATTGATTTCTGGGAAAAGGATGAGCCATAGGCTTGTTGAATGGCAGAGCAGGTTGAAGAGGTCATACAACCTCTAATGTTTTTATCTGCTTGACGTTTTTATAATCAAGATTAATACACCCCCCCCCCCCCACCCCCACCACTTCAGCAGAGCTGCCAATATGATAAAGGACCTATTCCATTCCAATCATAAACTCTTCTCCCACTTTCGTGAGCAAAAAATACACGAGCATGAAAATGCAAACTTCCAGATTGAAGGATAGATTCTTTCCTGTTGTTATCAGGCTCTTTAATGGACCTCTCCTTGGTAAAACTGTTTAAATAGCACTCTTCTTTATACACCTGTCTTTTGCTTTGTAATGCTATTCCCAGCACTATTTCACTTGCTGTAACACAGCCTGCACTTTTGTTCCATTATTGTACTACCTGCTGTATTTAACTATGAGTTGACTTGCCTGGAGAGCATGCAAAACAAGACTTTTCACTGAATCAGGCTGCATGTGCCAATAAACAGTTAATTAATTGTGACAGAGAAACCATTCCTATTTTTGGAATGGAGAAGAACAAGTGACACAGAAAAAAGCTGATTGGCAACAGAATGAAAAGTGACACAGGAAAAATATTTATTTACCCAATGAATCAGAATTTATTGGCACAAAATATGCTATTTTGAGGCAGCATCACAGAGGAAACATTCATATAAACCACCTTATAATGATAAATTAAAAAAATAGTGCATGTAAAATAAGGCAGTGTCTTTGGTTCATTGAATAATCTGGAATCTGAGGCCAGTGGAGAAGAAGCTGCCCTTGTGCCATCAAGTGCTCGTCTTTAGGCTCCTGTATCTTTTTCCTGATGGTAGCAGAGTGAAGATGGCATGGCCTAAGTGGTGAGGGTCCTTGAGGATAGAGGCTGCTTTGTTAAAACACCGCCTCATGGAGTGAAGTCTGGTGCCTGTTATGTCGTAGGCTGAGTTAACAACTCTCTGGAGTTTTTTCTTGTCTGGAGGACTGGCACCTGCACACCAGACCTCGCAAAGTATAGCTGCTGGAGAGCCTTCTTTGTGATTGCAGCAACATGGAGGCTCCAGGACAGATCCTCAGAGATGTTGACACCCAGGAATTTAAAATTCTTGACCCTCTCCACTACTGAGCCCTGAATGATGACTGGCTCGTGTTCCCCTGAATTCCTCCTGAAGTCCACAATCATCTCCTTGATTTTGCCAGCATTGAGTGCAAGATTGTGGACGTGATACGATAGGCTTGGGTCTGATATTGATTTCCAGGGGCGGCAGTGGAGACAGATTCTGAAAGGAAAATATCATGCAAAACTGTTTGGTGAAGGCAAGTTTCAGATGGAGCTTTATTGTTGTTGATTGATGAGCCAGGACAAATCTGATGGGTCTAATGGCCTCCTTCCCTATTGTAACCAGTTAGTTATGTGATGAATAATCATCCATTGTTATTCTTAAAAATCTGGATTTTGTTTTAAATTTCATTCATACGATGTTTTATGTTGTTTTTATTGCATGTAAACACTGGGAAGCTTTTAACAAGGAAATATAAATGGCTTTGTCAGATGAATGGATAAGCAATGGTTATAAATATTGTTAACATTTTTTTTAGAACACCTATCGAATGTATTCTTCAGGATTCGGTTACCTTTACAAAACCAAGATTGTGTTAAAAACCTTTTAGACTCCATATGAGATTCATACATATGAATGCCAACACAAGAAAGTGATGTCTATCAACTCAATGCATCGGCATCTTGAGAAAAAAATCCAAATCGAAAACCAGCTGTTGCGATATAAGAGGTTATGTAAATATAAACGCTACTCTCCTCGTAATATTGCATTCTTTAAGTCCAATGCACAATTCCATAAATGTGCACTGTTACTGTTACCACATCTGTCCCTGACACCGTTGGTTACCTGTTGTGCCATTCAAAGGATAAAACAGATTGAGAACACATCCAACTATTAATCTTCATGCTTATTTGCAACTTTCAGTTTGAGCGTAACCTGTACATAAAATAGCTGTTTCTAAATAACACCAAAGTCATTAATTTAATTATCATTGTTTGAGTGGTTTATTATTTATCTATTAATGTGAATTATTTATCTTTTTTCTATTTGTCTTTTGGTGTTTCTTCCTTGTTCTTTTTTCCTTTCACCATCTCCTATCTGAATTCAGATGGTGGAATCTGATGCAATCATTAAGTTTGAGAAGCATTTAGACCAGGCTCACCAGAGGCTATACAATTTGTGAAGAGTTGAGGAGATTTGGTACATCACCAGATTTCAACAGATGGAGATCATTCTGATGGGTTGCATCTGGTACAGAGAGGCCAATTCACAGGATAGGAAATGACTGCAGAGAATTATAAACTCGGCCAGCACCATCATGGCCATTGCTCCATTAAGGACATCTACAAGATTATAACTTTATACACCAATTATATTTAATTCCAGAACATTTGAAAAAGATACAAGCTGAATGCTTCACATTTGTGTTTCCGGTGTCATGAGCGAAAAGGTACACTTTTGCACTCAGTATGGTCTTGTGAGAAAGTTAGGGGTTTTTGGTCTAGATTAAGAGATTGTTTGCAAGATATTTTGAAAATAAAATTCTTTTTGGATCCAAATATCTTTTTAATTGTAGAAGTTAGTGAAATGGCTTTGGTATATAAACTGGATAAATTTCAGATGCTGTTTTTGAGATTAACGTTAGCAGTAGCAAGGAAATGTATAGCTGTCTCATGGAAAGATCAAATGGAGCTTAATTTTCAAAGATGGCATTCAGAAATAAGGTCCTGTATACCAATGGAGAAGATAACATAATTTATGGGATAAATATTATGTTTTTAAAAAGATATGGAGCCCATATTTGGACCATTTTAATTTGAAAATTTAAGGCTGGTTTTGATCTCTTTATCATATAATAAATGAATGATGTTAGATATTCTCCATCTTTTCTTTAGCTATACTGGGGGGGAGGGGTTAGAGTTAGAAGAGAGGGAGGGATAATGTTTGGTGGAGAAGGGAGGTTTTGGGGTTTCTTTTAGGATTTTCTGTAGTGCTTATTTTTCTGTAATCACGAATTATTTTGACAATTTGTTAACATTTCAGTTATGTAAATGTGGTTATAATTTGTGTGATAGTACAGATTCTATCACCAATGTGTATATGTACATTGGTACCAATGTACCAATGTACAGATGGTAGTGTAGGATGACTGTGATTGGCTGAGAGTGTAGCCACACCTACTGGCAGGTCTTAAAGGATTGTTCCTAGTCAGACCAGGTTATTCTGGACTGGTCGACCTACATGTGATATGCTCCAGTCTTTTAGTTAATAAAAGCCTTGGTTTGGATCAACAAGTCTTTGGTTCTTTCGACGCGCACTACAATTTGTTTATTGATAAATAAAATATTTTTAAAAAGGACATCTACAAGAGGTGGTGTCTCAAGAAAGCAGCCTCTATCTTCAAGCACTTTCACCCAAGCAAACAGCTGCCAGCAGGAAGGAGGAAAAGGAACCTGAGGGCGAACAACCAGCTGTACAATGACAGCTTCTTCCCCTGCGCCATCAGATTTCTGAATGGACAAGGAACCACAAACGCTTCCTCATTTTCTCTTCTTTTGCACAATTTATTTATTTTCAAATGTAATTTTATATGATATGTTCATAAAAATAAGTTCTGATTCTGATTCGGAGATTTAAGTAGAAGGATATAAACTTTATCTATACCTCATATCTTAATAGGAAAGGTTGAGCAAGCTCGTGCTTTTCTCTTTGGAGTGACACGGTGACAGGCGATTATGAAGGGCAGAGACAGAGCGGAACTTTTACACAGGGTGGTAATGGCCAATACAAGAGGACATCTGTGTAAGGTGTGTGGAGAGATGTGAGAGGTTGTTTTTATTTTAAACACAGAGAGTGGGGCGTACCAGAAATATACTTCCGAGGGTGCTGGTGGAGGCTGGTACAATAGAGATATTTAAAAGGCATTTAATATGGGTATGTGGGTATGACAAAATTAGGGAATAAGAGTTGGGGAAGGTTTAGATCACTTGTTTTCAAACCACATTCCTACACACATCACAATCCCTATACCATAGGTGCTCTGTGATTAGTAAGGGATTGCTTAATGTGGTATGTGGGTGGAAAGAAAAAGTTTGAAAACCACTGCTTTAATCGTACCTAATTGACTCGTTATGTGCACGGTTTTCATAACTCCGAAGGAAATGGGCCACTGACAATTTTTTCTCAAGCAAAATATTTCAGTAACAATTGGGTCTAGAGCAGTGATTCTGGGCCCTTTTTCCCCCTCACGTATCATCTTAAGCAACCCCTTACTATTCACAGAGCACCTTTGGCATAGGGATTACTTAAAGGTGTACCGTTAGTGGAAAGAAAACATTTGTAAACCATTGGTTTAGATTGATCATAGAATAGGTTTATATAGGTCAGCACAACATTGAAAGGCCTGTGATTTGGATGTAACGTGGCCAAACACAATCTATGCTGATGGGGAAAAGAGGATGACGGGTAAATTGCTTACTAATTTTTTTAATATTAGAGCAGGCAGTAAACTTTGAGGCCTATTGCAAACTGAGTGATAAAGAATCAATAAGGGAATGCTGCAGATGAAGGAAAACTGATTTAAACTAGTTATTACCTCTTTTGGATTCTGATTCGGATTGTAAGACATAAATAGAAAGATATGAACTTTAAAAATGGCTCACATCTTATGAGGAAAGGTTGAGGGAGCTAAAAGTTATCTTTTTGGCATGACAGCGAATGAGAGGGTGGCTGACATGCTGAGTATCCCCCTCATTTTCAAATGAAATTAATAACATAATTGCTGTTGCATTGACCTTCACCTTGATTCCCCCTCATTTTCGAATGAAATTAATAACATAATCGCTGTTGCATTGACCTTCACCTTGTATCCCCCTCATTTTCAAATGAAATTAATAACATAATCGCTGTTGCATTGACCTTCACCTTGTATCCCCCTCATTTTCGAATGAAATTAATAACATAATTGCTGTTGCATTGACCGTCACCTTGTGCTGATATACTCTCAGAATATGCAGTCTAATAGAGACACCAGATGGAGAATCATAGACATTTGGGTTTGTGGAACATTTGTATTTGAAGATTGATTTAGACAGGGTATACTTTCACGCTGCAACCATTGTTGAATGAACATTTATACCTGGAGGAGATTGGTTGTTGTGTGTGGCAGAAACATGGCCTCCCTGCTTGCCTAGAATGTGTGTCACATGACCTCCCTGTTGAAACTTATTCAGAAGTTGCATCATCTGACAATCAAAGTTGGACTCTGGCCACCCATTAGTGAACATCTTGCTCATTTAAATCACCTAGGATCATAATTGGATGGAAGCACAGGTTAGCACTGTATACAACACCAACGCACGGCATATCTTTCTCTCTGCCTCGTGGTCCAATCTCCGGACATGACTCTATGCCAGATGCTACTGTGGACATTGCAGAAAGTGTCGCGGGTAAGGTGTGCACTACACTGAAGCTGAGTCATTGTATTAGAATAGATAACCTGCAGAGAGTGCATCCCCATTGGTAAGGGAACCGGGTGTATGTACGAGTCCCTGTTTGTAGTGTGTGTACTCAAGCACGTGAGCATGTCAAGTATAGGTTCACTATTATCGGAGTCCAACCTAGGTCCGAGGTAAATGTTTAAGTGAATAGTGATCGAGTACTGTTTAATGTTCTCCCCTGTTTGTTTTCCGTGTGTTAATAAAAGTTACATGTGGGTAACACTTGTGTCCAGACTCGTCTCTCTGTAAACTTACCAAATCCGATACTCTTCCCAACATGACAATTGGCACTGCCAGTTGGGTTCAAGGAGTTTTGGCTGGACGCATGTGAAATCTTAACCATGTGGGAGCGGGAGATCAAACTAACAAATGCGGTAGATCATATTAACAGGTGTCTGTGTGGGCATCCTGCCAAATGCATGTGTGATGGTGCATCTGCTCATAATGGGGGCAGCAGGAGGTGACCCACAGATAGGGAATGGACCCCCAGATTGGATTATAAAATTCCTGTGTGGACCATTGACCGTTAGGCATTCAGCCATTGGGTGGCACGTCTGGAAAACCACATCATGCTCGTCAATTGGTTCAACAGATTGGAACCCCAAGAAGAGAAGATACGGCACAAGGTAGTGTCCCAACTGGAATTACTAGGGCTTCCCGAGGCTGGGGGGAATTGTGTGGGCCTTAAGTTACTGATATCCCTATTTTGGCAGCAGTCGGGTATCACGCTGGAGTTAAACAGTCAGGGCACCCAGAAAGTTAGGGAGATAGAATTCCTGGAACATGACTGTTGTGAACTGCAAAAGGCAGTGCAGATTGCCCAAGGACAAATGACCAACTTAGAAATTAAAATCATGGAGGCAGCTTCCAAGCTGATTGAAACATAGCAGCTGCAAGTAGCTCACTGGTCTGGCTCGCAGCTTGACTCAGGAAAAGTTGAGCCATTGTCTGGTGGAAGGAGGGTGGATGGGGGCAAGAGCACCCCGCCAACCCACCATAACAAAGAGGTAGCTGAAAATAGGGGGACCTTGAGGGGACCACAGGTGGGCACGCACATGGTCACTGTGAGATCATGGAGACCCTAGACTAATCTGTCAAAGAGTTAACCACGCTAGGGGACTCATACCACTAGCAGCCATTGCCACAGCTGTGGGACAAGGGTGGCCCCAATGTCCAACTCTCTCATTTGGAAGTGAGCACCCTGCATGCTCTTCATGAACAACAGATGCTTGGGAATACCTTATGAGTGCCGCCAGAAGGGATTGACGATGCCATCACCACTGTATGGGAATGGGTTGTGGTTCCCTAGCCTTCTAGAATGCAGCCAACACGTCCAATGATGTGAAATCCAAATTAGTTTCAGACAGGGAGGACACATGTCCTCCCGCAATACACACATTCCAGACAGACAGGGAGGCTACGTTTCCTCCATACACAACACCTTGTCTGAAATATATTTACTGAGGTTACCTCCACTGCTTCAATGGGCAGCAAATTCCACAGATTCACTACTCTCTGGGAAAAGTAGATCCTCCTCAGCTCTGTCTGTAATCTACTACCTGAATCCCCTAGTTCTGGTCTCCCCTACCAATTGAAACAACTTACCTGCACTCCCTCTGTGCTTTTCATAATTTTATATGTTTCTATAAGATCCCGTCTCATTCTTCTAAATTCCAGTGAGTACAGTCACAGATGACCCAATCTCTCCTCATAGGCTAACCCCTTCATCCCTGAAATCAACCTGGTGAACGTCCATGCACCACCTCCAAAGGCAGCACATGCTTCCTCAAGTAACGAGACCAGAATTGCATACAGTGTTCCAGATGCAGTCTCACCAGTACCTTGTAAAGTGGCAGCATAACTTCCTTGCTCTTAAGTTCCTCCAGCAGTCTCTTAAATTCCATCCCACCAGCAGTGAAGGCCAACATTCTATTTTCCTTCTTGATAGCCTGCTGCACCTGCAAACCAACCTTTTGTGATTCATGTCCAAGCATTCACAAGACCTTCTGTAAAGCAGCAGGTTGCAATGGCTTACCATGTTAATAATATTCTGATATTCTAGCATGTTTTACTTTGGATATTCATAAGCTGTAGCATTTTGCTGTTTGATCTTCTATCCCATTCTTGACAACACTAAAATAAATTTTGCTTCATTCAAAATCAATGTGTAGTCAAGTGCAGGAAAGGAAGGACCGGCAGCTCAATGTTCCGGGCTTCCTTTGTTTCAGATACAATAGAACAGGGGAATGAAAGGGGCAGGTGTGGCATTGTTCATCAGGGAAAATATCACAGCTGTGCTGAGGCAGTACTGACCAGAGGACTTGTCTACTGAGGTTACATGGGTGGAGCTGAGGAATGGGAAAGATATGACCACACTCGTTGGAGTTGTAATATCGACCACCCAATAGTCAGTGAGAATTGGAAGAGTAAATCTGCAGAGAGATAGCAGACAGCTGCAGGGAACAGAAAGTTGCGATAGTAGGAGATTTTAACTTTCCACCTATTGACTAGGACTCCCATTCTGTAAAAGGGCTAGATGGCTTGGAATTGTAAAATTTGTTCAGGAAAGTTTGCTAAAGGTGGGAGAAGGGCCATGCGAAGGACCTAGACAGATGTGCTTTGGTTGAGCTCTCCACAAAGAGTACTAAATAGATGATCAAAAATTGAAAATCAAGATTTTCTTCATCAAAAATGAATAAAACTAGCACAAAAAAAGCCAAAGCAGCTGATAACAAAGATTGAAGAAGCTCCTGTTCATCCGGGAACATCGGGTGAAAGTCTGAAAGGGAGCTGTGCAAAAATGGCGACAGGACTGGCAGAACCAGGTAAAACTGGGGATTTGGGTCAAGAATTAAGCATCATCCTGGAAAAATATAGAGAATTTGAGTAACTGATTCATAAATGTTGAAACAGCGCTGAGTGATATGACGGAGAAAATTACCGAAATAAAAGAGTTTTGAAGACCTGATGGAGGGAATGGGTTTAGCAGAGATTGAACTGATGAAGACGCATGAAATATTTGAGGCTTTGGAAGAAAAAGGCCAAAGAATGGAAGTTGGATAAACAAGGACTTCTTGACAAAATTGACCATATGGCAAACTTTAGATGACAGAATAATGTCTGAATTTTTTGACTGAAGGAAGAAATCGAAGGAAGAGGCATGGTGAACTTTTCCTTTACAAAAAATGGATCCCACAAGTGTTAGGAGAAGACAAATTTAAAGAAAGGCAGAGATCCATTAAAAACCTCATCATACAGACAAATATTGCTTCTGAATGAGGACTTTAACCCTAACCCTAATGTTATCTATATTTCCCTTGAGTAGATTGAGTGGACAGGAGTCCCCCCTATCACCAGGATTATTCATCCTAGCTATTGTACCTCTGGCAGAGATTATAAGAAGATATACAGATATTAAAGGTTTCAACGTTGGCCGAGAAGAACATAAAATTAGTTTATTTGCTGATGACGTGCTATTATCTACGACTGACCCAGTTGAATCACTGATAAGATTACAAACAATATTCAAAAAAATATGGAAGAACATCAGGATATAAAATAAATGTGAACCAAAGTGAGATAATGCCATTGCAGAACTTTGGTTATAAAAGATACCAAAAAAGTAATAGATTTAAATAGAGAAAAGATGGAATTAAATTAGGGATAATGATATAATAATTTACAGAATTTATATAAGCTTAATTATGTCCCTCTATATAAAAAAAAAGAAAAAATATTTACAGAAATGGAAGGATCTGCTGATTACATTAATAGGAAGGGTAAATTGTATAAAAATGAAGGTAATGACAAGACTATAGTACCTCATTCAATTGCTGCCTATTGTAATAACTAAAAATTTCTTTAAATTATCACTTAATTGTAGAACACAATTCCTATTGAATAACAAAGCAACAAGAATTGCACTGGAAAATTTAACATGGGCCTATAAATTGGGAGGACTTAGACTTCTGGATTTGAAAAAACTATTACTTATCAGCTCAAGCAAGATTTCTAACATTTTTATTTGAAAAAAACCAGTTCCCCCTTGTGGATTCAAATAGGACTGAATTCAATAAAGGAGGAGGCAATGAAAGACTTTATTTATAAGTGGAATGTGAAGACAATAACGAAAAAAAGTGGATAATCCCATATTAATACACATGATTAAAATATGGCAAGAAATAAATGAATGTATCAGGAAACAAGCAGGTCTTTCACTGAGGATACCATTATATAATAATGCACTGCCTATGAATCTGGGTAACAAAATATTGAATTCATGGTATTTCAAAGGAATAAGACATGTTGGTGATTGTCATGTGGAAGGTTCTCTTATGTCTTTTGAACAATTAAGAAATAAGTATGGGACATTCTTCTGCTTTCTCCAGTTAAGATCGTTCTTAAAAGAAAGATGGGGACCTGAAATTAGTGAGATGGAACAAACAATTTGGCCGGCGAACACACCTAAATTTATATCTAAGATGTACTTTGCTCTTCAAAGTGAAAGTGCAAAACCAGGTTTACAGAGATCGAGAGAGAGATGGGAGTCAGATTTAGGAGTGGCAATAATGGAAAAATTCTGGTCTGATTGGGGTTTGGAGAGTATGACGTCAATTATAAATGCAAGATACGGATGAGTACAATATAATTTTCCGCACCAATTATACCTCACACCACAGAAATTACATAAATCAAAATCAAAAATATCGCAGATGTGCTTTAGATGTGGAATAGAAATAGAAATGTTTGTTCATGCTCGAGTGTGAAGGTAAGACCTTTCTGGCAGGGTACTAACAAGGATAACAGGGGTGGCCTTTGCAGATGACCTGAAGCTTTATCTTTTAGGAGAATTTATTGAAATAAATAATGAACTAACTAAATTTCAAATTTCATTTGTTAAAATAGCTTTAGCTGTGGCTAAGAAATATATTGCGATTATTTGGAAATCCGACTGCACTCTACAGATAGCACGATGGAAAAAATATTACACATAATCTAAAGAATAAATACGATGTATTTATAAAAATATGGCAACTATAGTGCTACTATTATAAAAATAGAAGTGACCTCCACGACTAAGACTTTTTAAAAACCCAGCTGTTTGGTGTATAGATTTATACTGTGAAGAGTGCCTGGATTGCAGTATCTTGAATATGGAGAAAGATTGAGTGGACTGGGACTTTATTCATTGGAGAAGAGAAGGTTGATAGAGGTATTTAAAATTATGAAGGGAATAGATAGAGTAGATGTGAATAGGCTCTTTCCCCTGAGGGTAGGGGAGATTGGAACAGGGGGGCATAAGTTAAGGGTTAGGGGAGAAACTAAGGAGTAATATAAGAGGATGCTTCTTCACTCAGAGAGTGGTGGCTGAGTGGAATGATTTACTGGAAGAAGTAATTGCAGCAGGGTCAATTCTGTCATTTAAGAGGAGCCTAGATGAGTACATGGATGTGAGGGTATTGGAGGGTTATGGGTTTGGGAGTGGGTAGGTGGAACTAGTGGAGTTTAATGTAAATCGGTGTGGACTAGAAGGTCTGACATGGCCTGTTTCCATACAGTAAATTGTAATGTGGTTATATGTTAAATATAAGTGTGGGTTTTTTTAAAGGAAAGTTTACACATATATATATATATATTGAAAATTGAACACTTGCTGATCCAATTTACTGCATTATTATCCAGATCATTGATATAGATGACAAATAACAATGGTTCCAGCACTGTGGAACCAATGGTTTCAGTCTGTGAAGCAATCATCCACTACCACTCTCTAGTTTTTCCCAAGTAGCCTATGGTGAATTCATTTGACTACCTCCCCATGAATATTGAGCGTCTGAACCTTTCTGACTAACATCCCATGTGAAACCTTGCAAAATATCTTACTATAGTACATGTTGACAACATCCACAGCATTTCATTCATCAACCTTCCTGGTAACTTCCTCGAGAAACTCTATAAGATTGGTTAAACATGACCTAACATGCACAACCCACTTTTGACATCAGGCTCACACCGGCCTATCATTTCCAGGGTTACTTTTGGAGCCTTTTTTTAAACAATGGAACTACATGAGCTACCTTCTAATCCTCTGGCACCACACCTGTGGCCAAGGACATTTTAAATATTTCTGCCAGAGCTCCTGCAATTTCTAAACTAGCCTCCCTCAGTCTATAGACTGGATGCAAGTCAGTAGTTCTTGTAGTGATACAGCCACCAGCATTCTGCAGAGGGCAACCTTTGTACCTGTTGGAAGACCACCAGGGGGGCTGACTCCACCTGGCTGGCTGTCAATCAACCAACCTGGATATAGACCTTGAGCCGGCCCCTCCCGAGCCAGTCACATGTGGAACCACCGAAACTGAAACTGGTGTATAAAACCTTAAGTGGATTAAAGCCTGTAGTACAATCTTTCTGTGTTATGTGCCTGCTTGCTGCACCACAATTTAATCCACTTAAAAATTTTAAGACCTTGGAGAAATTCCTCACGATCAGAAGTCTGGAAATCGACCCACAACACCCAAGTGCCCCAACACACTTCAAGATTTGGAAGCATGCGATTGCGGTGATCATCCAGACGCAGGCTGAAGTAATTAACACGAATCAGAAACGCCTCATGGTACTCCACACTAAACTGGGCTACTGTGCTTTCCAAGCCATCAGAGACTGCTTGGACTATGAACCTGCGATGGCCATACTGGAAAGCATTTACCGGCCCCCCAGCCAACGTGATCTAAGGCCAGCACCTGCTCAGCATCAGAGTGCAGCAGTTAGTTGAGACAGCAGACGCCTATCTGGGGGCTCTGTGTGAGCTAGTTCACCCGTGTCTGACGGAGACTGGGGTGACCGAAGGGGAGGTGGAATGACTCATCCGGGATGCCTGTGTGCAATGGTTGAGATCAAGCGGCACCCGACAGATCCTGCTGGAAGAAAGTACTGCCTCCCTTACCAGAATCATGGAGGTAGTCCACTCTCTGAAGGCTGCAGCCCACCAGGTGGAGGTATTCAAGGCCCGAATCCCCCAACCTCCTGTCTGACCAGTGCCGACGACCACCGTTGCTGAAGGGCTCTACGGGGAGGAAATGATCACTGCCGCCAATGCAGCCCGCCACTCTAAATATTGTGGGTCCCAGTGTGGGTCAGACAGGCACTCCCGAACGAACTGACCAGCAAGGAACTCACATTGCTCCTGATGCAGTAAGAGAGGCCACTTCAGAACTGCCGGAAGTGCTGCAAAGCCGTTGGGAACTCTCACAGATGCAGCCACATGTGAGGACCATGCTGTATCATTACTCGGCCCACCACTTCCACTTGCCACACCAACGTCACTTCTGGCCCGGCCACCCGCCTGCACCACCACAGTGTGCTCACCTCAGGCACCACCATTGTCCTCTGCTAGATTTCTGCCCGCACCAAAGACATAATGTCCAGCAACAATGACGTCACCTCCAGCCTCACGTCCGGTCGGGTCACCCGACCCCACCAAGGCCATGTGCACCCACCGGGCATCGCCATCATGTGCCTGCTGGTCCCTGACCGCCGCAACTCGCTCACCTCACAACAGGATGACGTAGTTAATATGTGTGTGTATACAATCATGTACATAATGTACCCAAACCCCAGAAGCAAGCCGCTGATCACTACTCATCATGACCATCAGGGAGCAGCGACTCAGACCCCGAGATGATCCTAGCATCCACCACGCTATTGGACGACATCCCCCATGGACTCGGGCACTTTGATGATGGACATCACTGTCGATGGCAAGGTCATAATATGCCTGTTTGATAGCGGCAATACTGAAAGCTTTGTGCACCCAAACGTGGCCCGGACACTGAAATTAAAGGGATACCCACAAACTTCTCTATCGCCTTTGCTGCTCAGGACTGCTCCATCACAGTACTTGGGCGCTGCTCAGCAGGTCTGACAGTTGGTGGGGGCAACATATCAGGGGTTCAGGTTCCTGGTCATGTCCCAACTCTGTGCCCCAGTCATCTTAGGGCTGAATTTCCAGTGCCATCTCCAAAGCCTCACTCTTGCCTCTGGTGGCCCACTCCCCCTGCTCACCGTCCACAGCACAAAGCCAGCGAACACCCCCAGTCCACCTGCTGCCTCTCCACGCTGCGGATGCCCCTTCCATCCCACTTCAATTACTAACGTCAGACTGCAAGCCCATAGCTGCCAAGAGCAGGTGTTAATGCCCGGCTGACAGGACCCTTATCAAGGCAGAAGTGAGGCGGCTTCTGGCGGAAGGTATCATAGAGTCCAGCACCAGCCCCTGGAGAGCCCAGGTCCTGGAGAGCCCAGGTCCTGATGATAAAAGGTGGCAACAAACCAAGGATGGTCATTGACTATAGCCAGACCATCAACTGGTACGCCCAGCTGGATGCCTATCCCCTACCTAGAATAGCCGACATGGTGAACAAGATAACCCACTATAAGGTCTTCTCAATGATGGAACTCCCCATCCATGTCTGGGATAAACTATATACACCGCCTTTGAGGTAGGTGGGTGCCTCTACCATTTCTGCAAGGTTCCCTTTGAAATTACTAATGGAGTCTCTGCCTTCTAGCTGGAGATGGACTGCATGGTTGACTGGCACAACCTAAGAGCGACCTTCCTGTACTTGAACAATGTCACCATCTGCAGACATAACCAGCAGGACCACGATGACCAACCTGGAGAGATTTCTCCGGACAGCCAAGGAGTTGAACCTCATGTACA
Organism: Narcine bancroftii; assembly: GCF_036971445.1. Classification (NCBI taxonomy): domain Eukaryota; kingdom Metazoa; phylum Chordata; class Chondrichthyes; order Torpediniformes; family Narcinidae; genus Narcine; species Narcine bancroftii. The sequence continues at coordinate 140,770,087 of NC_091469.1, read as the reverse complement.
ACAAAGAGAAGTGTGTGTTCAGCACATCCTGCCTCGCCATCCTGGAGTGCATCATGGAACATGGTTTCATTAGCCCCGACCCAGAACGCATGTGTCTCCTCATGGAACTGCCCCTCTCTTTCATGCTCAAGGCCCTCCGCAGATGCCTAGGGCTCTTCTCCTATTACTCCCAGTTGGTCCCCCGCTTTTTGGAGAAGGTCCGCCCACTGATTTAAGCCACCACTTTTCCCCTTCCCCCTGAGGTGCAAACAGCTTTCACTCGTATCAGACAGGGAATCACCAATGCCACGATGCATGCTGTGGATGAGGACACCTCATTCCAGGTGGAGTGCGATGCCTTCTTCTCGGGCACTCCACCATTGCAAAGGAGGCCCAGGCTATCGTGGAAACAGTCCACCATTGGTGCCATTACCTGGCAGGCAAGAGATTTACCCTTTTCCTCAACCAGCGTGCAGTGGCAATCATGTTTAGCACCACCTGCAAGGACAAGATCAAGAACAATAAGATCTTGTGCTTAAGAGTCGAGCTGGCCATGTTCAGCTATGACATCTAATACAGTCTGGGGAAGTTCAATACTCCCCCAATGCCCTGTCCCGGACCTGTGCTGTGGTGCAGTCCGTGCAACTGCAGGTGCTGCATGACACCCTTTGCCACCTGGGCATTACATGCCTGTATCACTTTAATAAGTCACAAAATCTCCCCTTCAACATCCAAGAAGTCCGGACCATGACCGAGTCATGGTCCGTCTGCACGGAGTGCAAACCGTGCTTCTTCCGCCCACCACAGGCCCATGTCATCAAGCCCACTTGGCCCTTCGAGTGTCTCAGTGTCTACTTCAAGGGCCCGCTGCCTTTCATGAACAGGAACATCTACTTCCTCTAAGTTGGAGACAAATATTCTCATTTTTCCTTCGCCATCTCTTTCCCTGACACCTCCGCAGGCACCGTTATCAAGGCGCTTATGCAGATCTTCCACATGTTCAGATATCTGGCCTATATCCACAGTGACTGGGGGTTTAGCTTCATGAGTGAGGAGCTACACCAGCACCTGGTAGCACGAGGGATTGCACCTAGTCACATGACTAGCTAGAACCCCAGGGGCAACAGGCAGGTGGAGCGCGAAAACAGGATGATCTGGAAGGCAGTCCTCCTGGCCCAGAGGTCTAAAGGCTGGTCTATTGGCTACTGGCATGAGGCCCTCCCCGAGGCACTCCACACCATACAGTCAGTCTTTTGCACAGCTACCAAACAGACCAATCACGAGCACCTTTCCTCTTTTCCTAGGAAATCAGCGACTGGCGTCTCTCTCCCTACATGGCTAATGTCTCCAGGACTGGTGCTCCTCCACAAGCAAGTACGCACCTACAAGCTCCTTCTCCATTCAAACCCAAACTACGCCTATATCAGGTACCCCAATGGATGTGAGGACACCATCTCGATCAGGGATCTGGTACCAGCAGGGGCCCCACACCCCTAATACCATGAGCACCCATCCTCATCATGGGTACCCTTAGTCCACTCAGGATTCACCGGGAGCCAACCTCCTTCCTCCGCCTCTCCAGAGGGCCCCACTCCTCATGGACCAGACCTGCCCAGCCAGCACCCCTCTCATTGCCAGACACCACCCCGTCCACACCACCGGCCACCCCGGCCACCCTGGGCCCAGCCAACCCTCAGGCAACCCACCTCACCGACCTTTGACCAGGAGCCAACCCTGCGATGGTCTCAGATGCACAGATGGCCACACCCCCAGTCTTATTTTTAGAAGGGGGTGAATGTGGTTATACAACCACCAGCCTACTGCAAGGGGTGTCCTTTATACCTGCAGGAAGACCAGACACTACACGGTCCGATGGGGTCTGTTTATGGAATATTCTGTGGTTTTCTGGTTCTAAGATGGGTTGACTAATATTTGTAGTGATCAAAAATTCTTCGAAAAAAATCAAGAATTTCAATTATCAGATTGAAAAAAGGCAATAACATTAACTGCTGGAAAAACTCAGTAATTCATTCAGCAATTGTGAAGAGGGAATTGGAGTTCACAATTCATGGCAATTCAGAGCAGTGAGTGAATTTTCGAGTTTGTGTTCCAGGCACAGGAGATCTAATCAGGTTCACAACTGACATTCCATCTGTAATGATTGTTTTAAATATTTTGAAACCAGTCGATTGTATAAATGCATCCAACTTAACATTTTTTCCTAAACCTAACTGTTAAAGTACAATTCAAGCAAACTTATTTTTTGAGTTTAAGCAGCCAGGCTTAAGTGAGGATGAAATTAAAACAGAAAATCTCAGGAAGGCTCACACGATCAAGTCAGACTAATTTGCTTGTAAGACCTTTCATCACCTTAACATAGTGGAAAATGCTTCGGAGCTAATCAGTATTCCCTTTGGTTATGCAGTCATTGCCAACAAGTACAACATTTATTGGCTTGCTCAACTATATCAGAATCAAGGTTCAAGGTTCCTTTTATTGTCTCATAATAATACATAAAAAATATTAATAACATGATATACTTCAATATTTGTCTGCATAAGGCAAACAAAAAATGGCCATGAGTATCGCCCGGCACCCCAAGCAATAAGAGAAAGAGAAGCAAAAGGTAATCCCTTGAAAGACATTGAATGCCCACGGATTTGCCTCCAGTGCTCCTGCAGCCAAACCGACAACTGTTCGACCTATAGGCAACCTGACCTCCAGGTCCAAATCTTCAAAACGTTCAAGAAAACTTCAGGAGCCCTTCTTGCCCACGGCACCCTCTCGAATCCCCATTCCAATACTTAATTCCTATGAGTGCATCTCCAGCAGCCCGCAGACCGTAAGTCGGCAGCAGACTGGAGCCCGCAGATGGTGTGGGTCCTTCAAGGGCAAGCAGCCAACAGCCTGCAGCCTGTGCAGGTCCTTTGACTGTAAGGCACCAGAGACCTGCAGTCTGTGTGGGTCCTTTGGCTGCTTCACCAACTGATCACAGCCCATGTGAATCAAATGTATTGCTAGGGATTTGAAGGCACATCTGTCAACTTGACCCAGTGAGGATTACAAATTTCCTTTCCTGAAGAACACTTACGAGCTAGGTGGGTTTTGAACAACAATACTGAAAGGCACCAGAAAAATACAAGTTATTTGGACTATATCATGGAGTAATATAGCTTACTGGCCTCTGATCACCTCCCCCCCACCCCCACCATCCCCACCTGCCTCCATCCAGCGTATCCTCAGCTTGGACACTGATTGGCTTTTCCCACCGTGATCCCGTTCCCAACTCAGTGTCCAGAATGCTGCTTCTATCCGACTGGTGAGGCCAATACTCTTTTGCTTCATCTTTCCCATTTTTATTTCCTTGAGCAAGAACACAGGAGCTAGTATCAGCCACTTAGCCCCTCATATCTGCCCTGACGTTCATTCTGATCACAACAGATCTATCCTCAACTCCTCTCAAGGTTGCCGTGCAGGTGGGTAGGACAGGTGTAGTGGCCTATCTGACGACACTACCTCACGCAAGTGGCAATAAATGACACTGGAGACAGTAGAGTCAGGAATCAGTCCCTTTATTATGCTTAACCACAGCTTTTATAGTTCCCACTGCACGTTTCATGCTAAGCCTTCTGGGATGTGGTAGTGACGTTACTTTCCAGCCTCGGGTGTCGGGTGCCATAAAAAGCACAGACCCTTATTCGCCCGCATTTCCTAATTGCTGGTGCCTGACCTGCAGCTGGAGGACTGGGACGTTGTTGGAGGCTATGCGCTCTGGTAATGCGCTTGCTTGACTGTTGTGGCTGTGCGCGATTCTGCTGTACATGTGGGGCTCCTGCTACGCAGGTAACAAGGCCAATGGAATGCTGGGCTTCATTAGTCAGGAAACTGAGTTCAAGAGTCAAGGGGTCTTGTTGCAATTCTACAAATCTCTGATGAGACCACACTTACAAGATTGTGTTCACTTCTGGTCACCTCATTTTCAGAAGGACATGGAAGCTAAGGAGAGGGTGAAAAAGATATTAACCAGGCTGTTACCTGGATTGGAAACTGAATACCTTGTCTTATGGGGCAAGGTTAGCAGAGCTAAGACGTTTTTCTTGTGTGGTTCTTGAGTGTTGTTGGATTGCTTGTATAAGCAAGATGAGTACGTTTTATCATACTAGTCTTCAGTTCCTAATTGATGAGTCAGCTTAGTGCTCAACATAGTCCTGATCTTCTGCATCACGACACCTGACAGGCACCCATTCTTTACCCAAAATTCCTCCCCGCTCACACTGATTCCACACACAATCTTCCTCCAGATAAATTGGTTCCGCACGCACTCAACCCCACTCCTTCATTGCTAAAACCCTGCTCATATGGATCTAGCCCTCCTGGTCACCCGCTAGCACCCTTCTGCCCAGAAGTGCTCAATGCACATATATTCATCCCCCCCCCAACACACACACACACACACACACACACACACACACACACACACACACACACACACACACACACACACACACACACACACACACACACACACACACACACACACACATCCCCCAAGCATACGATTAATCTGCGTCAGCCATTCTCAACCTTTTTCGACTATGCCCTCCTCAAGACCCTGCTCAAAGTTTATGGGCCCCCTTCCTGGTAAAGCAGTCACATTTACTTGATTTCTTCCATACTTCTGAGAGACTACATAAAAAAAATTTAAAATGCTATGATTTCAGTCTGTGGCACCCTTTAATGTGCTGTGGTCTCCCACGTAGCCATATGGCTCCCATTGAGTGTGGCTGAACTACGGTTACAGCAGCATGGTTAGAGTTGAGTTTAGCGCAATGCTCTTACAACACCAACATTCGAGATCAGGGTTCAAGTCCTGTGCTGTCTGTGAGGAGTTTGTATGTTTTCCCCATGTCTGTATGGGTTTTCTCCCACCCTTCAAAAGGTAGTGGGTGTTGTAGGTCAACTGGGTGTAATTGAGTGGCACTGGCTCATGTTCCATGCTGTACATCTAAAAAATTTAAAATTTACATATAGACTTTCCCAATACACAGTTTTATCCTCCATAGACGAACATTATCCACATTTTAGATATGTTATCACCAAACACATTTACTGCACAAACTCATATACATTCATTATCTATAGTCCTCTCACACAGATATATATAACCATATAACAATTACAGTATGGAAACAGGCCATATCAGCCCTTCTAGTCCGACCCCATTTAAGTGAAACTCCACTAGTTCCACCTACCTGTTCCCTGAACATAACCCTCCATGTACTCATCCAATCTCCTCTTAAATGATAGAATTGACCCTGCTGTAACCACCTTTTCCGGAAGGTCATTCCACTCAGCCACCACTCTCTGAATGAAGAACCTTCCTCTTATATTACTCCTTAGTTTTGCCCTCTTAGCTCTCAACTTATGACTCCTCATTCCAATCTCCCCTATCCTCAAGGGGAAGAGCCTATTCACATCTACTCTATCTATTCCCCTCATAATTTTATACATCTCCATCAAACCCCCCCCCCCCCCCTCAACCTTCTACACTCCAAAGAATGAAGACCCAATCATTCTTTGTATTCTAGATACCGCAATCCAGGCAACATTCTAGTAAATCTTCTCTGCATCCTCTCTACCTTATTGCTATCCTTCCTATAATTTGAAGATCAGAACTGCACACAAACTTGGCCTCACCAACGCCTTGAACATATACTCACATGTGTAGATTCCAATCCAATCAAGTAGTGAAATGTACAAAAATAAGCTCATTAATAGAGTTATAATGCTGCCATGTTAGTTTATTAGTTAATGTTGTTTTCTTGGATGAGGATCACTCAAGGCTTATGTTTTAACAAAGTTTTGTTTATCAGCCAAGAACCAACAGAGTCATTTAGATTAAAGGAGACATCACAAATTGACTCCTCCAATAAACACAAACACATCTATCCCCCTTTCCTCCATGAGCTTTTGATGGCTTTATTGAATTTCAGTTGAATTGTTAATTCAATATGACATTGGCGATTTTCCCCAGGTTCCATATCTGCTAAAGGAGACAGCTGTGCAGCAGTTTGAACCAGGGTACTTATTTGTATTGAACATTCTCTTCAGACAGCAGTGTTTTTCTAATGATGTAATAATTAGCTCCAGCAGAACTAACTCTTTTGTGTAAACTGATGCCTTTGTATTTATTTCTTTCACTCTTGGTCAAATGCTTGCTGTCTCCTTTCTAATTTTCCGCCCTTGTACATGTTGGCATTTGTAATACGTTATCATTTTTAATTATAATTAATAACAATTACATTTCTAAACTGTCAAATTAGCCTTCCTGCTTACTTTCAGCTTTCAATGGTTCTGCACACTCTAAAGCTAACTTCTCTCTGAATTTTGCGGAGATGAGAAATAAAAATATAATATTTATACACATTTCGCCTAAGTGATGCATCGAAGGGCATCTGGTATGAGTTAGACTTCACAAGTTGATGAAAGGTCCAATAATGATGGGAAAACATAGACCTGGACTTATCTGAAGATGAAGACTCAGACAGTCATACCAAAGGACCTTAAGTTCAATGTTGACAGAGGAGCAATTATGAATCAGGCTGGGTAAGTTAAATCCAAACCAGGTAAATAAAAACAGAAGAGATGAATGAAAAGTAATAGAAAAAAATAGGTACAGTAAAACCCCCCAGAATCCAGCTCCTATGGGGATTGGTAGATGCCAAATAAGCACATTTTTCGGTTGCTTGAGACTGCGTGTTGCATGATTGGCGAGCTGACCACTAAGAGGGGCCAATTTTATAATTTCATAATTTTTTTTAAGCCCAATTTTTTTTTTCCAATTGCTTGAATTCTGTATAACGGGGATTTTACTGCATTTAAAAAAAAAATCTCCTGCATCAAGTTAAATTTTAGCCCAAAAAGATTATCTGGTGGAGTTATTACTTGTCCCATTGTTAAAAGGGTATTTGGACTTCAATAGACTTAATTTAATTTTCTATGTTGAGTTCATCTCATAAAAACAGCGGCTACACACTAATCATTGCATTTCAATGGTGTAGCAGGTGGCCATGTACATACCGTTTTCACAGAAAGAACAGCTTAAGGGGGACAACATACCTTTGGTTAGCAAAATCGGTGGTATAGTGAATAATGAAAAAGGACATCTGAGATTACAATTGGATCTAGAACAATTCAGAAGATGGGCTAAGGATTGGCAGAATTTAACTCAGACAAATGTAAGAATCAGTTAAATGTGATATTAACATAATAAATGGCAAGTTCCTGGAGTATGTTGTCAAACAGAGAGATCTTGGAATAAAAGTACATAATCTCTGAAAGTGGTAACCTAATATTGTGATCAAGCACAAGTTCAATTGGTTCAAAGAGAATCAAGGCTGTTTTGTCGACAAACAGTGGGCTTTATTTACACACATGGGAATTCACAAAAGGGCACACACTCGACAGCATACAAAAGCACGGTATACGGAGAAACAAGAGTTTAACTTCTTCAGCATCCACCACCCACAGGAACAGTGCACCAAGAAATGAGGGTTTAACTTCTTTAGCACCCACTACCCACAGGCATGGCATACCCAGAAATGAGAGTTTAACTTCTTCACCACTGACCACCTATAGGCACAAAATATCCAGAAATAAGGGTTTAATTTCTTCACCAGCCACCACCCATGGACATGAAATACCCAGAAATGAGGGTTTAACTTCTTCACCACCCACTACCCAAAGGCATGGTATTCTGCGTAACTAATGAGTAAAATCCATTAATCTGATCTTCAGTGTCACTGCTTGGGATCTGGGATGAGCCTATTGAGTAGGCCCTCTGGAGCTGTCCATGGCTCTCAGCCTGGAGTTCAGCAATGATCACAGCTAACAAACACATATACAGCAATAACAAACAAATAACAACACATCAGATGCAAATAAATCACATCTAAACATTCTCAACTCCCGATTGGGAACGCAAGGGTTATATACATAATGCCATCAACCCTCTTTATCTCTAGTAGACACAGCACACTAACAAACAGTAAATTAATTACAACTAAATTGTAATCCCCGACTTACAACCGTAAGGGGGACCGAAGGATTGTTTATAACTCGAGTTTGTTCTAAGTCAGATTCGCTCCATCGCACATGCCCGAGATGATGCAACATTGAACAAATTAACCTTTAATGGAGACCCAGTGCTGCCATGGGGAACGGGGATCTCAGGCTACCATCAGGAGAGGGGAGGGATGCCGCAGGGAATGGGGACCTCGGGCTGCCACCAGGAGCAGGGAGGGATGCCACAGGGAATGGAGACCTCAGGCTGCAGCCAAGAGCGAGAAGGGATGCCATGGGGAACTGGGACCTGGGGTTGCCACTGTGAAAAGGAAATGTCGGGCTGCCACCGTAAGTGAGGACCACTGTGTACAGTACATTTAAAACCAAAATGCACTTGATTTTTAAAACAATTTGGTCAAATGTGTGGGTGGATGTAACGCGCATAGGTCAGAAGTCGAAGACTTCTGAACTTGGTCTCCAGCATTGCCCACAGTTCAGGATCTGGAATGAGCCCATTGCATTCAGGCCTCTGGAGCTGCCCATGGTTTCCATGCAACAGCAGCGAACAAAGAGAATGAGAAGAAACTGCACATGCTTGCCTTTTTCATTGCAAGACCCATCCACGTGACCTGTGAGGACCAATCGGGCATCAGTCTCACCTGTGGGCGGATCTAACCCTTAATTGGCAGGTGAGGTGAATTCCGACTAGACTCCAGCCAGAGAAGTCACATGACTCTTCGGAATCCATATTCCCACTACATTCCAGACAGAGAGGTCACATTATCCTCACTCCCACCAGGTTCCAGTCATAGTGGCTAAATGACCCTTCACAATCCACGCTACACCCAAGTAGGCTTATTGGAAAGGAGGACATTTAATACACTTGCCTCGTTTGGACAAGGACGTCAAGTACAGGAATTAAATATCATGTTACAGCTGTATAAAATATTGGTCAGATAGTCTTGAAGCAGTGTTTGCATTTCTGATTATCCAGCTCGGGAAAGGATGTCGTTAATCTGGAATGATCACCAGCAACTTCGAGGGATTGCGGACTCCAGGGGAGCAGAGGACTGGCGCAGCGGACCAGAAAAGAGGGAGACCACCCCCCCCACCCATCTGAGAAGGAGAAGCAGTGGAGCCAATCACAGGATGGTGACCACAGTGGCGGACCAATGAGGGAGTGCTCTGCGGATCAAAGACCCACGCATGGCGACTCGAGGCAAAGAACCCACAGAGGCTGTGGGCTGCTGGAGACTGCTGTCAGGAGACTCATGCCGGGCTGTGGACTGCTGGAGACCGGGTCAAAACCGGCTGAAGGGGTACCAGCTATCAGGATGCGAGGGGGTGCCAAAGGCACTGAAGGGTTCTTGACCATGTCAGAGGTTTGGATCTGGAGCTCGTGTTGCAAATGGTTTAGACTGGATTCTGTGTGGCTACGGAGACTACGGAAGCACTGGAAGTGAATCTATGGACACTCGGCGACTCTGGGGGCCTCTCTTTTACTTTTCTTTCTCTGACTGTAAAAGACACATCAGGCATTTTCATGTAATAAGATACTATATTCTAACAATGACAATAAATTGAATCTGGAATCTTGAATTCTGCATCTAAAGGAAAGGAAACTGCATTAAATTAGCAAGGATGTAATTTTGACAGATGTGTCTAACACCACATCACAGATCCTTCCCACAAAGTAACAGAGCCAAATTAAGATTGAAAATTAACTACGGAAATCTAAATTCAGACCTTTCTTATTTGCTGGCTCTGGTGGGGAAGGTAACGCAAGAGAATTTCCAAAGCAGGTAAACAAGCAATTGGAGGAATAAATTAGTGTATTCCAAAGTTAAAGGAGAACACAGTCAAATTAAAGTTGTGATTCATCTCAAAGATCACAGTCTATTTGTTCTTGTTTATATCTGGCTGTAGGCTGGCAAATGCAGAAGTTGTTGTTTCTGAACACAGACCACCCACTGCCTAACAACTAGTGTCACTGGCCAACCATGCTGAGTTCTTCAAATGGAGCATTCGATGTGTGAAATGGGACAAATGGAAGGCCTCAATGTTTTGACGTTTTTTAAGCCATTTTTTTTTTAAAATTAACTGTTTGTAGCAATGTATTTAACTTTATCATTTATAAGCATTCTCATCAAAGATTATTTCATCCTCAATGTGTATGATTCCATGAAATTTAAAAAAAAGTAAAATAGGCAGGAAACATTCAGCATGTCAGTCAGTGTCCGCGGAAAGAGAAGTCATTGCCATTTCAGACTTCAGATCCCTCAAGAAACAGACACCATGTGCATCTGAGCTTTCAGTTCATCAACTGAGAGTTTACTCTTGGATTCAAGGGTGAATTGAGAAGTGGAGCAGAGTTGGATGTGCAATGATGAATCCAGACACAGCTCTCTCGCGTTGCACTGATCCAGCGAGGAAGTATGGCCTGCAGGATACAAAAGTGCTGGAGAAACTCAGCAAGCTGGGCAGAATCCATTGAAAGTGAAAGGAAGTCAATAATTTATGCCTAAGCATTCTTCAGGAATGTCAAAAATCAGGCTAACAAGTGAATAAGAAGGTTGGGGGGTGAAGAGGGGAAGGCGAAGGACCACAGGCATACAGGTGATAGGTGGATACAGGTAGGAAGGGGAAGGAGTTAAGAGGATTTGGGGAAGAGGCCTGAGTGCTAAGAAAGATAGCTTTCTGATAGGAGAAGAAAGATTAGGGGATGGGGGATAAAATAAGGGAGTCAGAGGGAGATGAATTCTGGGGTTGACGTTAACAGAAATTGGAGATCGACATTGATGCCATCTGGTTGAAGGTTACTGAGATAGAACATAAGGTGCAGTTCCTCAAATTTTCAAGTGGCCTCAACTTGGCAGTGCATGAGACTATGAACAGACATTTCAGTGTAGCAATGGGGTGTGGAATTGAAGTGCTCAGCCACAGCAAAATCCTTGGTGATGGAAGGAACAGAGCAAAGGTGCTCAACAAATAGATCCCTCCGATCTACATCCAGTCTCTTTGGTGTAAAGAAGGCCACAACAAGAGCATCACATCCAGAATATAGCCACTTCAGATTCACAGGTGAAATAGTGCTTCACTTTGAAAGACTGTTTGGGACCCCAAATGGTAGTGAGGGTAGAGGTACAAGTGCAAAGCTATGAGGAGGTGATTGGTGGGAAGAGTTGAGTGGATGAAGGAGTCGTGGAGGGAGTGATCAACAGGTAAAACTGGGGATGTCTCACTGATCTGCTCACAAAACAAATTGTTTTCCTTTCATTGCACAAAATATTACTGCACCTTGGTACAGGCGACAATAAACGTCAACTTGAAACATCATCAGACATCAATATGTCTGTCTCTCCATAGATGCTGCCCATCCATCTGTGTATCAAGACCAGCCAACAAGTGCCATACGGTCCCCCCGAGGGTCACAACACATTTTGTGGGGGGGGGGGAGGTGCATGGACTGAAATCATAAATTATTTTTTATGTTTTTTACATAGTTGATAGGAGAGGTGCGTGAAAGAAAACAATTAAACTTGACTGCTTCACAGGGAAGGGGGCCCATAAACTTTCAGCTAGTCCTAATGGTGTCATAGCCAAAAATAAACATAGAGAATGGCTACTCTAGACCAATTCCTGTCCTTATTTCCAATATTGACACTATTTTATTTTGTTTTTTTTAATTTATTTAGTTGTCTGGCCTAAAATCTAATTTTATGTGCTTTGGCCTCCTTTTAGTTCTTTGTTGGACGTCCCTATAAAAATCTTTCCAATGTCCTGCCCTTTAGATAGAAATTTGAGTTGCAGTTACAAGTCACTTCCTTGTATCTGTGTCTCTTCTGACTTTCTTGTTGAGCTGCTTGTCTCAGTTTGTTGAGTATATTTTTTCCATGGTTTCTTGATGTTGGTCCTCTTCTTCTGGGCTGGTTATCTGTTGTGTCTCTAGTTTCCTTTTTACTTTCTCACTCCTCCCATTCCCATTGCTTTCTTTATCTTCCAGCTGGGAGCCTTGCTGTTGGGCCTCTCTCAGCTGTTCGTGCTGTGGAGTTTCATTCCACAGCTGGTCGCCCCTTCCGTCGGTGTTCTCCTTGTCGTGCGCAGTTGCGCACCCCTGCGGTCGGTGGGTCGCGACCCTGTGGGGTCTCCACTAACCTCGGGGAATGGGCTCCCATTTCCACAGTGGGTCCCTGCTTTTTTGTGCAGGTAAGGCCTTCACCTTTCTATTCCAGCGCCTTTCTTTCTTCTTTTCTTCCCATTGTTTTTGGCCTTTCTTTCTTGGGTGCCATTTTCTCCACACCTTTATTTTTTATTTGTTGTGATTTGTGTGTCTGGGGCTTGGCTTTTTCTTCACTTTTTTCCTTCTTTTCTGGAGAGGGCTGGTATTCTCCTACCGGCCACTACTCCATCACATGACTCCTCTATCCATGCCCTGGAATCTTGACAACAAACTTAAAAACATCCCATTTTCCTGTTCCTTCAAACAACCAGCTCCAGTTGATTTTAGCTAGATCTCGTCTTAAACCTTCAAAGTTGGTCTTGTCACAATTCCGAGTTTTAATTCGTCATCCTGCCCTGTTTCTCTCCACAACTATCTTGATGTTGTTGAACACATTATTTGTAATTTCAGGGCCATCGCTGAAAGAGGAGCAAGGGAGTCAGGAGAAGTGTGAGTGTCGGGAACCAGCTGGAAGTGAGTGGAATTTAAGAGGGGGCGGAGCAGGGACTTAGGGCATGAAAGAGGAGGAGGGAGAGACTCAGGAGAGCTGTGAGTGATGGGTGCAGTGAAAAGAGAGCAGAGGGCAAGCTAAGGATTAAGCAAATTGATGGGAGGAGTAATAAAGATAAGGGACAGTGACAAATAAAAAGAAGGGTCGCTCAAGAGCGGCCAGTGTGTCCATGGTTCAGTGTAGGAGGGGGACTTAGAAGCTTTGGCTCTCGAGGCTTTGGCGAGCTGAGGCTGAGGACAAGTTTGATTCTAGTGAGGTAAGGCCAGATAAGATATTTGCATCTAAATTAGGAAGAGTTAACAGAGACAGTTAGGCCAGTGGAAAGCTCCGATTGTAAGATGTGGGAGATCTGGGACAGCACAAATGTCCCTGATGACTACACCTGCAAGAGGTGCATCCAGCTGCAGACCCTCGGAGTCTAAATTAAGGAACGGGAGCTGGAGCTGGATGAATTCCAAATCATTCGGGAGACAGAAGCAGTGATAGAGAGGAGCTTCAGGGAGAGAGTCACTCCCACCAAAGGTCAGGAGGCAGGTGTGGTGGTACACCACCGGTCTACTGCAGGGGGAAACCTCTGTATCTGCAGGAGTGTAAGGGGACAGGACAACACCTGGTCGGCTGTCAATCAGTTGGCCTGAATGGATCAAACCCCACCCGGTCGTGTGTCAATCAACCCCGGGATATAGGCCTGTGCTGGCCTCCCAAGGCCTCACTCAGAGTTACTGCAGCTACAGTCAGCCTGGCTCTGTGCAACGTCGCTGTGGCAGGCACCTGACGCCCCTGTAAGAACTGTGGGTCCTGGTGTAGATCAGATCGACGATCGTGCCAAAATTGCCCAGCTAGGAACCCAGTATTGTTCCCAATGCGGCAAGAAAGGCCACTTTGCAAATGTGTGCCCCTCTAAAGTTGCCAGGAGCTCAGTGGCCCTCTATGGCCTCCCCACCTCCCCTGCGTACCACCCCCCCGTGTGCATGCTGGGCGGTGCCATTGTTCCCACGATGACTTCCCCTTTCCCTGACTTCGATCGCGCAACATCTGGCCCCGCCAGTAACCGTCACAACGTGTGCCTCGAGCATTTGCACCAGCCCCACCCTCACGGAGAACTACAGCGATGTCACTTCCAGCTCACGGCGTGACCTCACTTCCGGCTGACATAACGACATCACTGCCGCTGGCCACGATAACGTCAATTCCCCTGGTGCAGCGGACACAACTGGGGAAGGAGACCAGCCACACAGCGGCCCCCCATGTGCCACCGCCATCTTGGGCTAGGCAGCGCACGACACGGAGGGCCCCTGACGACGTTGAGAACGATATGGTCAACACAGACGATGACCAGTCTGTCCTACCGATGTTCCCCATGCCTCTGGAGGCCATTGGCTATTGCACGTTGCACCTCACAACGGATATCGACATGGTCAACACGGGCGATGACCATACCGCCCTATTGACACTCCCCATGCATCCGGAGGCCATCGGCTACTGCACGCTGCACCTCACAACTGATGTCGACATTGTCAACATGAACGATGACCAGGCCACCCTATTGATGCTCACCATCCCTCCAGATAGCGACGACTCCGACTCTGAGACGGTCCTGGCCGCCACCACGCTGACCAGGGACATCCCCCACGATCTCGGGCACTCGATGACGGACGTGCGAGTCAATGGGCAGGTAACAAAGTGCAGCATCGAGAGCTTTATTCACCCAAGCGTGGCCCACTCCCTAAGGTTAAAGGTCCACCCCACCTTCTGCTTGATCGCCCTCGCCAACAAGGAAAAGACCGTTGGTGCCCTTGGGCACTGCCCGGTCGATATAATGGTGGGATGGGAGACTTTCACAGGATTCAGGCTCCTGGTCATGCCCAAACTCTGCGCACCACTCCTTATGGGCCTGGATTTCCAGTGCCACCTGCAGAGTATCACCCTTGCCTTTGCGGGGCCTCAACCTCCACTCACATTGCACAGTATGCCAACCTACCAGCCCCGGCCAACCTGTGGCCTCTCCACACTGCGCACCACCCCACCGGCGCTCTTTCCACATCTTGCGCTAGGATGCAAGCCGATCTCCACCAGAAGTAGGTGCTATTGTGCTGCAGACAGGGACTTCATCAAGGCGGAGGTGCGGCAACTCCTGGCGGAAGTCATTATAGAGCCCAGTAACAGCCCTTGGAGAGCCCAAGTCCTGGTGGTCAAAGGGGGAAGTAAGCCGAGGATAGTCGTGGATTTAAGCCAGACTATTAATCGGTACACCCAGCTGGATGTCTACCCCCTGCCGAGGATCGCGGATATGGTCAATGATATAGCCCACTTCTGGGTTTTCTCCACGATTGACCTGAAGTCGGAGTATCATCAAGTCTCTATCCATCCGAAAAACAAGCCCTACACCGCCTTTGAAGCAGACGGGCACCTGTACCAGTTCCCACGGGTTCCTTTTGGGGTCACGAACGGGGTCTCCATCTTCCAGTGGGAGATGGATCGCATGGTAGACCAGCAGAAGCTGAAGGTGATGTTCCCATATCTGGATAATGTCACTATCTGCGGCTGCGACCAGCAGGACCACGATGCTAACCTGGAAAAATTCCTCCAAACGCTGAACTTCACTTACAACAAGGGGAAGTGTGTGTTCAGCACCATCTGCCTCGCCATCCTGGGATACATCATGGCCCATGAAGTCGTCGGCCCAGAACCGGAAAGGATGTGCCCATTAATGGAGCTACCCCTCACCCCCATGCTAAAGGCCGTCTGCAGGTGCCTGGGCCTGTTCTCTTATTACTCGCAGTGGGTCCCTCTCCTCTCGGACAAGGTCCGCTCTCTGGCCCAAGCCACAAATTCCCCCTCCCACCTGAGATGCAGGCAGCCTTCACCCACATCAGGCAAGACATCGTGGACGCCATGATGCAGGCTGTTGATGAGGACTTCCCCTTCCAGGTGGAGAGCGATGCCTCCGAGGTGGCCCTTGCTGCTACCCTCAACCAAGGGGGGTGCCCCATTACCTTCTTCTCCAGGACCCTCCACGGCTCCATGCTAGGGCACTCCACCTTTGAAAAGGAAGCCCAGACGATTGTGGAAGTGGTTCGCCACTGGCGCCACTACCTGGCCGACAGGAGATTCGTCCTCCTCACAGACAAGCGGGCCGTGGCGTTCATGTTTAACACTACCCACAAAAGCAAGATCAAGAACGACAAGATCCTGTGCTGGAGAGACGAGCTGGCAACTTACAACTATTACATCCAGTACCGCCCAGGAAAGGTTAATGACTCCCCCAATGCCTTCTCTCACACTTTTGCGTCTATGCATGACAACAGGTTGCAGGCATTGCATGAGTCCTTCTGACATCCGGTCGTCACCTGGTTGTACCATTTTGCTAAGTCCCAAAATCTGCCGTACACCATCAGGGATGTCAGGGACATGACCGAGGCAGGTCGGGTCTGTGCAGAGTGTAAACCCTGCTTCTTCGCCCAGTCCCACGTTGTAAAGGCTACTCAGCCTTTCAAGCATCTCGGCAGGGATGTCAAAGGGCCTCTGCCTTCCACAAACCGAAATGTCTACTTCCTCACGGTACTGGATGAGTACTCATGCTTCCCATTTGCCATCCCTTGACCGGACACCTCCACGGCCACCGTCATCAGGACCTTGGGGCAGATTTTCACCATGTTTGGCTGCCCCACCTTCATCCACAACGACCGGGGGTCTAGTTTCATGAGCGACGAGCTGTGCCAGTACCTGACGGCGAGGGGCAACGCGACCAGTCGCACGACAAGATATAACCCGAGAGGCAACGGGCAAGTGGAACGCGAGAATGGGGTGGTCTAGAAGGCAATCCTCCTGGCTCTCAGGTCAAAAGGGTGGGCTGTTGAGTACTGGCAGGACGCCCTGCCTGAGGCACTCCATGCCATTCGGTCACTGCTGTGCACGGCTACTAATGAGACCCCTCACGAATGTCTGTTCTCATTCCCCAGGAGGCTGGCGACTGGAATATCACTCCCAGCATGGCTGACATGCCCGGGACCAGTGCTTCTGCGTAAGCATGTACGGACACACAAGGCCGAAGCCCTGGTAGAGCAGGTTTTCCTCCTTCTTGCAAACCATAACTACGCTTACGTTAGGTTTGGCAGTGGCAGGGAGGACACCATCTCAACCAGGGACCTGGCACCAGCAGGAGCACCCACCACAGCATGCCACCCTCCAACCCAGGACGATGCAGACCCCAGACAACTATGGGGCACGCAGGGCCTCCTTGACCACCAGGGACCCGCTTCAGCCTTAGGAGATGAACCCCCCCCCACCCATCCAATACGATCCACATACATCGTCCCCGGCCCCCCTGGCCACCCCTCCGCGCGACACCACACCAGCCACACACACCCCTGCTGCCAGTCCCCCCACTTCACCTCTGACCAGTGACCAGGAGTCAGTCCTACAATGGTCACAGAGACCCCGGTGGCCTCCGAATCGCCTCAACCTGTAAATATTGTATGTACATAGTGGGTGTGATTCCTTGTTACTGCTCCCCCTCCGCTCCCCCCACCCCGCCCGTGACAATTTTAAAGAAGGGGGTGAATGTGATGGTACACCACTGGCCTACTGCAGGGGGAAGTCTCTGTACCTGCAACACTTGGCCGGCTGTCAATCAGTCGGTCTGAAGGGATCAAGCCCCACCCCATTGGGTGTCAATCACCCTCCGGGATATAAGCCTGCACCCGCCTCCCGAGGCCTCACTTAGAGTTGCTCCAGCCACACCCAGCCTGGGTCTGTGCAAGTCTTTGTGGATTAAAGCCTGTTGTACAGTCTTTACCTTGTGTGTGTCTGATTCTGGCCAACAGTGCACCACAACAGGTAACTGTTAAGAGAGGGAAGAGGAATAAGCAGACAGGGCAGAGCACCCTGTTCCCATCAACATTAAGTATACTGTTTTGGATACTGTTAGGGAAGATGATCTACCAGGGACAAGTTGTGGAGGTCTCATTTTTGGCTCAGAGGCTGGCCCCTCAGCTCAGAAGGGAAGGTGGGGGTGGGGGGGGGGGTGGAGAAGAGGAGAGCTCCGGTGATTGGAGACTCATTGGTTAGACAAGTGAATAGTAGTTTCTGAGAACGAGATCGAGGCTCCCGGATGGCATCCTGCCTCCCAGGCGCCAGGGTCAGGGATGTCTCTGATCGATTTCACAGCATTCTGAAGGGGGGGGGGGAGCAGGCCGATGTCGTGGTCCTCATGAGGACCAATGAAATGAATAGGAGTAGTGATTAGGTCCTAAGGAAGGAATATAGGGAGCTAGGTAAGAAGTTAAAAAGCAGGACCTCAGGATTGCTGCCTTTGCCAGCATCAGAGAGGGGAGGAGCAGGAAGATGTGGCAGATGAAGGTGTGGCTGAAGAATTGGTTCATGGGACAGGGTTTCGGATTTGTGGATCATTGGGATCTCTTCTGGTGAATGTCTCACCTGTACAAAAAGGACGGGCTGCACCTGAACTAGAGGGGGACCAATATCCTGGCAGGCAGGTTTACTAAAGCTGTTGGGGAGGGTTTAAACTAGTTTGGCAGGGGGTTAGGAACCAGAATGGGAGGGCAAAAAGTCAAAAGCATGATGTTATGTGTTCTGAGTTTGAGAAAGGTCAGGCAGGGGACAAAACATAAATGTAGCCAGTTAGAAATGTGTCTATTTCAATGCTAGATGTATTAGGAATAAAAGGGATGAGCTTAGAACATGGGTCAGTATGATGTTGTGGCCATTACAGAGACTTGGCTGGAGGAAGGGCAGGATTGGCTGATGCAGGTACCAGGGTTTAGGTGTTTTAAAAGGAATAGGATGGGAGGTAAGAGGGGGTGGGGGGTGGGGTGTAGCATTAGTGGTCAGGGATAGTATCATGGCCATAGAAAGAGAGGAGGCTGTAGAAGGTGTGTCCACTGAGTCAGAGTGGGCAAAAGTCAGAAATAGGAAGGGGAGCAATCACTGTGCTGGAAGTAGTCTATAAGCCCCCCCAAATAATCCTCAGGACACGAAGGAGCAAAGAAGCAGGCACATTTTGGAATGGTGTGGGAAATACAGGATTATAATTATGGGTAATTACATCTTCTGTAATATTGACTGGCACCTCTTTACTGCAAGAGGGATATTTAATTTGTCAGGTGTGTCCAAGAAGGATTCCTGACAGAGTAGTGGACCTGCTTACGAGTGGAGAGGCTGTACTAGATCTCGCTCTGGGTAATGAACCTGGTCAGGTGGCAGACCTCTCGGAGGGGGAGCATTTTGGTGAGAGTGTCCAGAACTCCCTGAGCTTTAGCATAGCCGTGGAAAAGAATAAAAGCAGACAAAATGGGAAAGTACTTAATTGGGGAAGGGATAATTACGACGGGACGAGACAGTAAATTGGAAACAGATGTTCAAGGGAGAAAGCACAGAAGTAACATGGAGGAAGTTTAGGGACCACTTGTGCTGTGTTCAAGATAGGTTAGTCCCAATGGGACAAGGATAAGATGGTAGGAAAAGGAAACCATGGTTGATGAGACAGGTGAGGCAGCTGGCTAAGAGGAAGAAGGAAGCAGGCATTAGATATAGTAGGAAGGATCTTAAGAAAGGATTTAATAGAGGTCGAATGGGTCATGAGAAGGCCTTAGCAAGTAGGATAAGGAGAATCTCAAGGTGTTCTATGCGTATGTGAAGAATAGAAGGATGACGAGCCACTGAAGGATAAAGGACGCAACATGTGCCTGGAGGCAGAGGAGGCTGGGGAGGTCATAAATGAATACTTTGCTTCAGCATTCACAAGAGAAAAGTGAGGACAGAATAGAACAGGCTTGTTCCATTTTCCCGTTGCCTCTCGGGTTATAGCTTGTCGTGCGACTGGTCACGATGCCCCTCACCGTCATGTACTGGCGCAGCTCGTCGTTCATGAAACTATACCCCCGCTCGCTGTGGATCAAGGTGGAGTAGCCAAACATGGTGAAAATCTGCCCCAAGGCCCTGATAACAGTGGCCGTGGAGGTGTCCAGACAAGGGATGGCAAAAGGGAAGCGTGAGTACTCGTCCACTACTGTGAGGAAGTAGACGTTTCGGTTCGTGGAAGGCAGAGGCCCTTTGAAGTCCAGATATGGACAGTGTTGAGATTAAGAAAGAGGAAGTGTTAGATCTTATTAAAACATTAACATTCATAGGTCCCCGGGCCAGATATGATTTACCCCAGGTTGCTGTGGGAAGTGAGAGAGGAGATAGCTGAGGCAGTAGCTATGATCTTTGAGTCCACTGGCCGCAGGAGAGGTGGCAGAGGAATGGAGAATGGAAAATGTAGTCCCCTTGTTTATAAAAGGTAATAGGCAGAATCCTGGGAATTATAGACGGTGAGTCTTGCGCCAATGTTGTGAAATTTACTGGAGTGGACTCTTAAGGATAGGATTTAGAGAACTACAGTCTACTCAAGGATAGTCAGCAGGCCTTTGTGAAGGGGAGGTCGTGCCTCACAACCCTAATTGTGCTTTTGAGAATGTACCAAAAGAAATTGATGAAGGTAAATGGTAGATGTGGTCTACATGGATTTTAGTAAAGCATTTGACAAGGTCCCCCATGAGAGACTCATTCAGAAAATCTTGAGACACGGAATCCACGGAACCTTGGCTGTGTGGATTAAAAAAATTGTTTGCAGGTAGAAAGCAGAGAGTAGTAGTGGAAAGAAAGCATTCTGCCTGGAGGTCGGCGACTAGTGGAGTACCGCAAGGATCTGTTCTGGGACCCCTGCCCTTTGTGATTTTTATAAATGACCTGGATGAAGAGGCGAACGGATGGGTCAGTAAGTATTCGGATGACACAAAGGTTGGAGGAGTTGTGGATAATGCCGAAGTTTGTTGAAGGTTACAAAAGGATATAATCAGGATGCAGTTTTGGGCAGAAAATTGCCAGATGGAGTTCAGTCCAGATAAGTGTGAGGTGATGTATTTTGGAAAGATAAACCAGAAGACTGAGTAGAGGGTTAGTGGTCAGTTACTTAAGGGTGTGGGACCAAATACATACATCCCTCAGGGTTGCCAAACAAGTTAATAGGATAATTAAGAAGGGCAATGGGATGGTGGGCTTCATTAATTGGGGGATTGAGTTCAAGAGTAGAGAAGTCATGTTGCAGCTCTATAGATCTCTGGTGAGATCACACTTAGAGTATTGTGTTCATTTCTGGTCTCCTCATTACAGGAAGTCTGTGGAAGTTATGGAGTGGGTGCAGAGGAAGTTTACCAGGATGTTACCTGGATTGGAAAATAAGCCTTATGAGGCAAGGTAAGTAGAGGTACAAGGACTGATTAAAGAAATCTCTTGGTGCCTGCCACATTGACCACCGCCAGTGGGCTGATGTCGCCTCCAACCGTGCATCTTGGCGCCTCACAGTTCGGTGGGCTGCAACCTCCTTTGAAGAAGATTGCGGAGCCCACCACACTGACAAAAGACAAAGGAGGAAAAACCCAACACCCAACCCCAACCCACCATTTATCCCTTGCAATCGCTGCGACCGTGCCTGCCTGTCACGCATCGGACTTGTCAGTCACCAATGAGACTGCAGCAGACGTGGACATACCCCTCCATAAATCTTCATCCGCGAAGCCAAGCCAAAGAAGAAAAGAAAGAAGAGTAGAGCTGGGACTCTTTCTCTTTGGAGCATAGAAGGATGAGAGGAGACTTAATAGAGATCTACAAGATTATGTGAGGCATAGATTGGATGGACAGCCAGTGCCTGTTTCCAAGGGCAGGAATAGCAAACACCGGAGGACATGAGTACAAAGTGAAGGGAGGAAAGTTTAAGGGAGATATCAGGGGTACAATTTTATGCAGAGAGTTGTGGTGCCTGGAATGCCTTGCCAGGGTTGGTGGTGGAGGAAGAAACATTGGGGGCATTTAAGAGACTCTTAGACAGGCACATGGATGGAAGAAAAATAGAGGGTTCCAGGGTTTTTCTTAAGGAGCATATGGGTTGCCACAACATTGAGGACTGAAGGGCCATGTACTGTGCTGTAGTGTTCTATGTTCTAGGTCCTATAAAGTTATTAGGGACAACATCTCCTCACAGGATACACATCTCTTAACTTGTCAGTCAGGAAGGCGCAACAGTAATTGCCTTCCTGAAAAGACTGATGAAGACAAGGCTACCAACCACAATTTTGTCAACTTTCTATAGGAGTTCTGTCGAGAGCATCCTGGCTGACTGCATCACAGAGTGTTATGGTTGCTGCAGAGAAATGGATGGGAGGTCAATCCACAGAACCATTAGAGTGGCAGAGATTATAACCAAGTCTCCCACCCCCTCCAATGTGATCTACCAGGATCATGGTCTGAAGAGGGCAAGCAAAATCATTCAGGATCCCTTCTTTAAGTTGCTCCAGTTGGTAAAGAGATCAGGACCATCAAAGCCAACACAATCAGCCTGAGGACCGGCTTCTTCCCATAGACAGTGAGAATGCTAAATGACCAAAGGAACTGCTCACACTAACTATCTGAGTCTCTCATATTCATGAATTAATACGTATTTATTTATTTTTGTATACATGTATACTAGTCCTGCATGTACGTTGTTTGTCTGTATGTGTGTTGTGTCTGAATGTGTGTCTGTGTGTTTTGCACTGAGGACTGGAGACCACTGTTTTGTCTTGGTGCCTGCCACATTGACCACCGCCAGTGGGCTGATATCGCCTCAAACCGTGCATCTTGGCGCCTCACAGTTCGGCGGGCAGCAACCTCCTTTGAAGAAGACCGCAGAGCCCACCTCACTGACAAAAGGCAAAGGAGGAAAAACCCAACACCCAACCCCAACCAACCAATTTTCCCCTGCAGCCGCTGCAACCGTGTCTGCCTGTCCCGCATCGGACTTGTCAGCCACAAACGAGCCTGCAGCTGACGTGGACTTTTTACCCCCTCCATAAATCTTTGTCCGCGAAGCCAAGCCAAAGAAAGAACTTGTACATTCACATGACATTAAGATTGATTTGACTTGACTTGTACCCAATAACCCAAAGGCACATCCACTAACATCATATCCCTTACCAATTTCCCAAGATCAGATCAAGTGTTTTCCACTCTCTTGTGAGATCCTCTACATATATCCGGAATAACTTTCCTGAAAATGTTGAAACCTTTGTCATTACAACATTCCCAGTCAATATTTGGAAAGTTTAAATCCCCTACTCCAACAATCTTATTTCTCCTCATATATAAACTCCTTTAATTCCCATTGACTATTGGGGGCATGTAATACTTGTCCAACAAGATGATCATCCTTTTCTTGTTCCTCAGCTCTACTCACTGCCGGAGATGCTACATCGACAGCACCGCTGCTGGTGCAGATCCACAGGGAGCAGGCAGCGGAGACACAGCGTGGTCCGTTAAAGGAGCCTACGGTAATTTTATTTAAAATCCCACAACCGCGGGGTCTAGACCCAAGATGGTGGTGCCTATTAGTAGCAACCACAAGGGGTTTCCAGGCTCCAGGGAAATGGAGGACTGGCACGGGGCACCGGAAAACGGGGAGACCAACCCCTATCTGAGAAGGAGGAACAGAGGAGATGACCAGCGAGGGGTTCTGCAGCTGAAGGAACCACACAGGCGGCAGGGTGCTGATTATTCAAGGCGAGGAACACGCGGAGGCTGCGGGCTGCTGGAGGGTGCAGTCAAGGGACTCACACCAGTCTGTGGACTGCTGGAGACTGGCTCGAAACTGGCTGAAGGGGTATTGGAACCAGGATGCAAGAGGGTGCCGAAGGGTTTCTAATCATGTCGGAGGTTCAGATCTGGAGCTCCCGTTGCCAATGATTGGGATGGTGTGGCCGCAGAGGCTGTGGGAGCACTGGAAATAAATCCACGGGCACTCGATGACTCTGGGGGGTAAATCACTTTTGCTTCTTTTTCTCTTCAGGCAATTTTTGCCAATGGTGAATCTGTCTACCTTAGAGCAGACAAAAGCATTTTTATGTAATATGACACTTTTTAATTACATGACAATAGATTGAATCTTGAATATCATATAGGCAGCCACATGACGAGACCCACTTCTAATGTCCTCTCTCGCTGCTATAACCTTCTTAACCAATAATCCAACCGAGGACCGGCAAATACTGTTTCGTCGGGTTGTACTTATATAATCGGATGATAATAACCTTGATCTCAAACTTGAACACGCCTAGTCTTTACCCTCCTCCCACTCTTGAAGCACCTGTACCCTGCCTTACCTGATAAGCTTCAGCATGAAAACAAGTACAATTTAAACTGACTCTCTTGACTCTCTCCCTGCCTTTCTTCTGCCCACTAAACCGTTTCTCAATTCCACCATGCCAAGGTCGAACCTATCTCTGTCCTGTGCAAAATCCTAACTCCCGAACAATCACTGAGAGAAAAATTGGCCTTCAGGTCCTCCTTAAAGTTTTTCCCCCTCTTGCCTTCATTCTATGTTCTGTAAACACCCTTGGAAAAACAATGCCACTATTAATCTTATCTGAGACCCTCAATGTTTTAAAAACCTCTTTCAGATCATCCTCAGTCTATTACACTCCAGGGGAAAAGCACTGCCAAACCAACCAAACCAAACCAAAATGAATGAGGATGAGAGGTGGACTGATAGAGGTGAATAAGATGACAAGAGGCATTGATCGTGTGGATAGTCAGAGGCTTTTTCCAAAGGCTGAAATGGATGCCACAAGTGTACACGAGTTCAAGGTGCTGGGAAGTAGGCACAGAGATGTCAGGGGTAAGGGCTCCACCGGTGGTGGAGGCAGATAAGATAGGGTTTTTTAAGAGGTTTTTAGATAGGTACATGGAGCTTAGAAAAATAGAGGGCTGTGGGTAAACCTAGTAATTTCTAAGGTTGTGACATGTTTGTGGGCCAAAGGACCTGTATTTTGCTGTAGGCTTTCTGTTTCTATTCTCTCCTTATAGCTCAGATCCTCCAGTCATGGCCACACCGTAGTCAATCTTTTTAGCACCTTTTGCTTCTTAAATGTGCAGACCCTTACTTTCCAGTTTGAGGCATCACAGAGGTAGGAGATTAAAACTGGCCACAACTCTCCGAGTGCAATATCACCTATGAGGCGTACAATTCTAAGATTAATTAATTGGTTAAGTTCCTGAAGCATTGGTTAGCACAAAAGCTATTTCAGTGTCAATGACCTCCTTCTGTTGTTTCTATAGTTGTTGGTAAAGAATTTGTACATTCTCCCTGGGTCCATGTGGGTTTCCTCCAGATGCTCCAGTTTCCTCCCACTCTCCAAAAACACATGGGATTTGTAGGTTAATTGGCGTATTTGTATGGCATGGGCTCTTGGGCAGGAAGGGCCCGTTATCATGTTGTATTGGTAAAAACAAAAAATAAATAACATTTTAAAATACTGCATTTTTCCAATGTTTAAAATTTAGAAATACATTGTTATTTGTTTTGGCATGTTTTAGCTCTTATCCTTGACATCTTTCAGCGTTTCTCAGTTTTGTTTGCACTGTTTGAAATTTTTGAGTCCTTTGGAATGTCCCAGCAACTTTCGGAAACATGCCGAGTATTTCAAATATTGACTGTCTTTGTCATTTCTAGCTATGGGTGGGTGAATGGATGGTGTTCGGGCTAGAGCTTAGATGTGTGTCAGATGGACAAGGCTTGTTTCGGCTGTTCCATGTCCTTGCCTTGCCAGTTCAGGCCAATTTCCAATGTTCTGGATCTCTCCAGGTAAAATGGCGGGGACAGGCAGCACACCATTGACTAGAATTTATATCCATGGAGCAATACGGAACCAAATGTAATGTTTCTGTGAAATAATATTCAGCAGGTCATCTGCACTTGTGGAAAGATAAACATGTTTAACATTTTGGGTCAGAGTTCAGGAGGGATTTTTAGTGGCATTGATTGTAGGACTTTTTAAAAATGATTCAACCCAGAGGAAGGCCCTTCTGGCCCATGAGGTCCATCCTGCCCAATTACAGCCAAGTAACCTAACAGCGTTTTGGAGAGTGGGAGTAAACCGCAGCACCCAGAGAATACCCATGCAGGTTGCAAGGAGAACGTGAAAACTCCTTATGGACAGCATCGGATTTGAACCAGGAATGCCAGCGCTGAAATAGTGTTGCGCTAACTGCAATGCTAACTATGCCACCCCTATGAATATTCAGCCTGAATATTCTCCAGGGGGAAAGTTGACCTAGAATTGACCTCATTGCTCATTTCCCTATGTTTGGAAATTTCCTGGGAGGCTCGGAAGTTGACCTGAAAATGCTGGTAATTTATAATATTTGTCAACCTTCAGGTGGAGACTCAGCAAACTTTGAGCCACTGGAGCTTGAAAGCCCACTCATAGAGCAACCCCAAGTCCCAGCTCGTGACCTATGACTGAAAACATGAAATGCAATATCTTCACATTCAGATGAAGCAGGGCTAATGGAATGTTGGCCTTGACTGCAAATTGCCATGGAGGCTAAGAATGTAGAAGTTACGATCTCAATGAACAGTGGAGCAGTCCCAAGGAGCCTGTTTCTGTTTCCCCATAGTATTAAATTCATAGACGTACTCAGGATCAGCTAACAGTTTAGATCCCTAGATGTACAGGTTGTATGACCCAGGCATCAGTAGTACATCATGAACCTCCAAACCTGCCTTCTCAATAATATCTCTGAATTCTTTAATGATGTGTGGTCACTGCACTGGTCTATGTTGATATTTTCCTGCTCTATATGATGTCATTCTGGCAGGAAATGGAGTTTGAGTCACTGCCCTGAATTTGCTTTCATAATATTTACATGATCTATATTGATATCACCATGTCAAGCATCAAGTCAACCATATGGCTAACCAACAGCATCAATATTTAAAAAGAATCAGACAACATAAGTGAAAAGCTATGTAACACAAATGGTTGTTATTAATTCATCTGATTCCGCCTCCTACTTTGTACTTGAGAGAAGCAGGATAAATGGGGAACATGTTTCTCCAGCATTCAATGAGATCAGGGCTGATACATTCTTTGCCTCAGTCTTTGAGGGCACCAATACCTCTGAGCGGAAAACCCTGCAGATCTGGTAAGGGGCACCATTACCTCCATGTGGAAAGCCCTGCAAAAGGTAGTGGACACAGCCCAGTACATGAAACGTGTAGGAAGGGTGACAGGCCTGCTTCTCCCTGCAAGGGAGATCCTAAGCTGGATTTTTAAAAGCAGATTGGGATAACTATGCCTTTATCCAGAGGCGTGACCAGTTTGTGGCGGGGAGGGGGGTGGGGGGGCGGGAATGGAGTGAATCAATGACCACTGGGCTGAGCTGAAATGCATTGATGATGAATTATTAGGGACTGGCAATGAATCAGTAGAGAGTGTGCATGCTTTATTATCTGATCATAAAATGTGGACATTGCTAAGAAAGCAAACATTTAATGTTAATTCCTAATTATATGGACCATTAAAAATCAACCATATTAGGTTGGGAGGTTAATAAATTGCCCATTGGTGAGTTCTAGAGGCTGGAATGAGTTGATGGGAATGCAGAGTGATTACAATGGGTAGAATTATGGGTGTTTGATGGAGAGCCAAGGGAACATATTTTCATGGTGCTTTCTCTATGATATTTATAATGGCTGGAGTTAGATATCTGGGCTGACAATGGATGGGCATTCTTCCCCCACATCAAAGGCAGTGCCATTTTCCCAGTGCCGGACTAGCAAACTCTGGAGGACATCTGCACAAAGTGAAGGGAGGAAATTTCAGGGGAGATATCAGGGGTAAGTTTTCTTACACAGAGAGTTCTGTATGCCTGCAATACATTGCCAGAGGTGGTGGTGAAGTCTGAAACATTGGGGTCATCTAAGAGACCAAAGGCGGCTTAATGCCGAATCTTCCTTATGGGATTTATGTGTAAAAATCAATTTAGACAGCCACGTGGATGAAAGAAAAATAACAGTTATGAGGTAGGAAGGGTTAAGTTTTTGGGGGTAGGAATATATAGGTCAGCACAGCTCCAAAGGCCGAAGGGCCTGTACTGAGCTGTAATATTCTATGTTCTATGTTCTAAACCCCTAATATTGTTAACACACTGTCCTGTTTGATACTAATTGATTGATTTATTTATTCTATTTGTGTCTGCACTCTGTGGTCATGGTCTTAACAAATTCTGCCACATCGAAAGCCCCAGCACTCAGAGAATGCAGGAGTGCTGGAAGTGTGTCTCTAAATAGACTCTCTTTTGCTTCTCTTTCTCTTAATTTATTTTAGATATACAGCACGGTAACAGACCTGTGCATCCCAGACTTCTTGTGGTATTCCAGATAATAGTCTAAGGGAAAGATTGCTAAGACCT
This sequence comes from Narcine bancroftii, assembly GCF_036971445.1. Classification (NCBI taxonomy): domain Eukaryota; kingdom Metazoa; phylum Chordata; class Chondrichthyes; order Torpediniformes; family Narcinidae; genus Narcine; species Narcine bancroftii. The sequence continues at coordinate 140,742,026 of NC_091469.1, read as the reverse complement.
GGAAAAAGCCTTAGCACTTTGTACAGCTGCAGAAACTGTAAAATTTCAGGCAAAAGAGGTGTTCAGTGAAACTAGTGGCAATATGGATGCATTGAGCAAGAACAGACATAAACCATTTAAGAAAAAGAGCACCAAAGTAGAAAGAGAGGCGTGGCTAGTGAACAAAAATGAAAGGGATAATTGAAAGCCATGTTGTTGATGTGGTGTACCACACCTACCAAAAAAGTGTCCAGCATATGGTAAAAGATGCAATATGTGCAACAAAGCAACCATTATCCCAGTTGCTGTAGGAATCAAGTTCATGCAGGTGATGAAAGGAAGATAGAGGAATTCTATCTGAAAACAAGAAAGAAAACAGAGATTAAAAGTGAATGACATATTCAATTTCAGTTAAATTAATGTAATAGCAGAGATTGATTTTAAGAAGATTAGACCGAGACCAAAGATGTATGAAGCAAAATTGAAGGTGACAGGATATTCAGGTATTGATATACCAGTACAAGGAGAATGCATGGTTAAAGTGAAATACAAGGACAAAGAGCACACGCTAGCATTCATCGTGGTACCAAAGGATCTACAGGCCATACTAGGTGGGACAGCCTGTGAGAAAGTGAACCTGGTAAAAAGAGTCCTCGAGGTGAAGTGAAGAAACAACCTATTTCAGGGTCTAGGCTGCTTTCCAGGAGAACACATGATCAGATTGGATAAATGTGTGCCACATGCAGAACAGTTCTATTTGCGCTTCAAAAGCAACTAAAAGCAGAGTTGGACAGGATGGAAAACCTGAACGTGATTCAGAAAATAGATGAGCCAACGGGGGAGAATGTACAAACTCCTTACAGACAGCGCTGGATTCGAACCACAGTCCAGTCCGGATTGCTTGCACTGTAAACCCATTGTGCTATCCACTATGTCAACTGTGTTTGGTTGAAATATATCTGTCAGCACAACATTGAGAGCCAAAGGGCCTGTACGTGCTGTAGTTTTCTATGTTGTAATCTTGTAATTTCACCATCACCACCAAGATACTAGTTGTTTAATTCAGTTAACTGGCATGGTGGGATTCAAACTCGTGTGTCTGGATCTATGGAATGTTGGCTAATCCAATAACTCTGACACTGTTCTTCTGTTGTTGAATGGCATGCATGGTTTTCTTACCAGGCCAGTATATCCAGAGGCCTGGAGTAATAATCCAGAAAATATAATTTCAAATCCATCATAACTGCATGTGAGATAGATTTCAGTGTAAGTGAGAAACTAGTGGAAACAAGCCATGGTTGGTGTAGTGGTTAGCGCAACGCCTTTACAGCGCCAGTGATTGGGATTGGACCAGGGTTCGACACCCACACTGTTTCTCCCTGTGTCTGCATAGGTTTTCTCTGGGGGCTCCAGTTTCTGCCCACTGTTCAAAATATACCGGAGATATAGGTTAATGGGGTGTAAATTGGGCGACACAGACTCATTGGCCTAAATGGACTGTTACTGAGCTTTATGTCTAAATTTAAATTTAAAAATTAAATTTGACAATGAAGCATAGCCTGGTAATCCAACCAAGCCAGAAAGAACAAAATATAATTTGTGGAGCAAAATGCTGCAGATGCACAGATCAGTGAGGAATGTGGGTAAACTGGTAGGCATCAGAAGGCCAGGCATCTTTTTTTTCCTTTAACAATCCACTTCTATTTAAAATTGGAAAAAAAAATTAGAAATCTGAAATATAAAATGCTGGAAACAGTCAACAAGTCAAGCATGATTTGTGGAAAGAGACACAGTTGATGCCTCAGGTTGAACATCCTCCATCCAATGGGAAAGACACAAACAAGAATACATGACTGCAAAATAAGGGGCCAATAAAAATGAGGTACACAGAAATTTCTTCTCTCAAATTAATCTTTGGAATTTTCTGCCCCTAAGGGTGGTGGAGGCCAGATTTTTGGATTTATTTAAGAGCAGGATAAATAAATGTTTGAAAGATTGGGGAGTGAAGCGTTATGGGGAATTGGGAGAAAGAGAAGTCAAGGCCAACCATGATCATATTGAGAGTTTGAGAGGGCTGTTGGCTTACTCCTTGAGTTCATTAGGACTGGCAAATGGAGGGTCAGGAGGACTCTCTTCAAATAAATCCAAATGTCTTCTTGAGAATGTTATCCTGAGGTAAGATTATTACCCAGATATTACAATACAGAGAATACAAAGAAATATATTTTCCAATCTGACTCCTTGAAGACCCAATTTGATCTGGCTGGGCTCCTGTGGCTCTAAATTTTCAAATTGATTTTTAGGTTTTTCCATGACATCAGGCTATTATTATCAAGCAATTCCTGCTTATCTCTTGAAAAATAAAGGATCTTCCGATGCTAGAAATCTGAAATAAAATTAAAAAATGCTTGGGATACATCGCAATATGGAGTGTTACAGAGTCCAGAGGACCCCAAAAACCAGCAGTAATAGATATGCACCACAATACAGGGTTACTTTAACAAAAGTAGTTTTTAATTATAAATGAACAAGAAAACAGAAATAAACTTTAACTTATTATTTAACCTACCAAACTACTTAATCCCCCCTCTAATGCTAAGTGCAGGTGTGTGTAATGTATATTTAAGATTAGAAAAGTTCTCTGGATCACAGTCCAATCTCACTGGTTGCAGGCAATTCTTGTTCTGTGCATGAAGTTAACATTAACAAAGTTCACCAGTCTTTGGTACTTAACAGGCAAATGATTACCACTCAGGAGGGTTCTTGCTGGTTTTCAGAGAGAGATTCCTTCTCCAGGACATCTGCAATTGATTCCTTCTCAATCAGTCTTGCTGACAAAACTTTCCCCCTTCAGGGTTCTCCAGATGATCCTCTTTCTTTCAGGTCACCTTTTACACCACCAGTCTTCTCATTTGACCAGGCAGCCTTCCAAAGTTTGCCAGCTTTGTCCTTCTGGAACTGATTTCTGTCTCCTCTCTCTCTGTTTCACACCCTCGAAAGCAAAACTGTTCTCTTCTGCCTGCAAAGATCACATGCTCTCCCAGGCAAGCTGCAGTCGATACTTTGTTGCCTCCTGCAAAAAGCATTCAGCAAAAGTCCTGCAAATGTTCTGTTTTAAAATGTGTGTGCAAGATGCTCTAACAATTCCTCCCAAACCACCTCTAAATACTCTGCAAAAGGAGAGTTAATGTTTTTAATTCAATGAGCCTTAATGAAGTGTTATTAATCTGAAATATTGCCTGATGCACCATCAATAACTGCAAAAGACTGAAGTTATGTAAAACTGATAGGCTTTTATTCACAAAAGAATGGAGTCATGTCTGTCCTGAACTGGGGAGGGGGCAGTGGAACAGTGACCCTTAATTCAGGAGTCTGTGGGAGGAGGGGGGGGCACAGATACAATCAGCCAATGGGTATGCCCAAACAGATAAATATACAAACAGTGTCTATTTCTTTCTTCACAGCTGCTGTTTGACCAGCTGAGTATCCTATAACCATATAACCATATAACCATTTTCGGAGCGGAAACAGGCCATGTTGGCCTTTCGAGTCCGCACCGGTTCACTGATTTTGTGCGCCCTCTTCGGGCATTGGTCCCGGTAGATCTTCATTCAATTACGATGAGCGAATTCTATGCAGGTGGAATCAGATAATAGCAAAACTATGAGCAAACAGATGTTGAACGTTTAGTGGATGGGGAGGGGGTGGGAAGGAGGAAGGGAAGAGAGGGGGGGGAAAAGGGGAGAAAATGACACTGTGTATATTCAAGAGGGAAAAGTTTATGTGTATTTTGGTCAATCTAAACTGTTTCCCCAGCAAAGTCTAGGATCTGCTCTTTTTACATTAAATAATTTCACAGATTGCTCACAAATAAAACGAGATTCCTTTGTCAGATTTTCCAGCTCATGATCAAAAGAATGGAGACTTCATGGTCCTGTGTTCATTGTATTATTTGGGCGGCAGCTTTGGTGTAGCAATTAGTAGAAAGCTATTGCAGCGCTAACAACCCGGGTTCGAATCCAATGCTGCCTGTAAAGAATTTGTGTGTTCTCCCCATGTCTGCGTAAGTTTACCCCAGATGCTCTAGTTTCCTCCCACCTTAATTTTGGTGTAATTTGGTGTCATGAGTTTAAATGTTTGGAGTCAGCTTCTACCATGCTACAAATAAAATTTATACATTTATAAAATTTATTTTAAAAATTATGAAGTAATAAACACAAACAGTTAAAGCAAACTGTGATATTTACTATTATGACATTCAGGAAATGAGTAACTTTCATTTGGAAAATTGAGCTAACTTTTCGTGCACTACTTCGTTTTTTTAAAATTTATTGTTGTAAAAGTAGTTTATACGAACATATGCACCGTGACGCTGCCACAAAACACCGAATGTTGTAACTTGTTCATGACAATAAATTCTGATTCTGATTCTGAGAATGATTAGAAACTTCCACAAAAGCAAATTCTCACCTTGGAAATGTAAAACTGGCCAGGCTAAAACACTGGTGTCAAGCCTAGAGTCGGAATCATCTTAATGGTTGTAACCTGATAAGTGATTCCTGATAAGCCCGCTCTCGGCTCAAATGTGGACTTGTGACGGCCCTTCGCAGCTTCCCCATGGGGCCTCACAAAATTAAGGATGATCGTGATGATCCAGCAGGCTGCACAAGGCTCACCATGCTGCCATCTGATTGGCCTCAACCAAAAGAGCTTAACTGGCCTATCAGGGAAAGCGGATCACAAAGACATCAATCAGTGCTGAGAGGGTTTTGACCACACCCATCAGCTTGAGAATTAAAGCAGGGCTGTGAGCCCAATAAAGCTGAGTGTGTTAACTGCAGCCAACTGGGGTTTGTGTCTTTCTTTCTGGGAACAGCGTTTTCTTTCTGAGCTAACCTGCATACAGCTCTCCTGTGTTATAGGCTCCGCAGAGCCATAGCTTGTAGCAGCTAGCTACAGACTTAACTTTCTACTCTAAAACTCGGGGCTTGTGAACTGCCTTGTCAATCATTCCTGCATAGTGCACGGTCTGGCTAAAAGGGCAGCATGGCTGGCATAGTTGTTGGTGCAATATTATTACAGCGCCACTGACCAGGGTTCAAATCTGGCACTGTCTTTAAGGAGTTTGTACATTTTCCCTATTTCTGTGTGGGTTTCCTCCAGGTACTCAAGTTTCTTCCTACCCTTCAAGACATATGGAGGTTGTTGATTAATTGGGGTATTTGGACGGCATGGGTTCGTGGGCCCGGAAAGGCCCGTTATTGTGTTATGTGTCTAATTTTTTTTACTTTAAAATTTTAAAATTAATTTATATCAGGTAGGCATCTGTAGAGGTATTAAAGAAGACCATGGGATATCACAAATTTCTTTTCTGCTATTATCAAACCTCACACCTGTAAAATAATGTTGACTGGTCTCTGTTCTAACTGATCGCTCTCTATGGGCCTGCAAGCTGTGCTGTGCATTTAACTGCTGCATTATGTGTAGGTTGACTTGCTAGACTACATGCAAAATGAACCTTCTCACTTGAACTCAGTGCACTTTATAATAGATGCCAGATTCAGATTTCAATTTAATTGTCAGAATACATACATGGCAACACATTCAACCCTGAGATTCCTTTTGCTATGGGTGAGGCAGAATTTCCACTTATTGATAGAGTGTAGCGGCTACTTCTGTAGAGCTTACTAAAGCAATGCACACACACAGCAGGTTAGTCTGAGACTATTCAGACTTTACAAGCTTCTTTTATATACTGTATTTCCTAGGCTCCACAGGACAAGGTGGGACATCACTTTGAGTTTTCTGCCGATCCATGAGACCGGCAGGTTTAAATTACGCTTTGTTAGTGTCCCGCAGACTCAGCATACCAACGTGGCATTCCTTGACATGCAGCACCGCTTGCATATGGTCCATTAGGTGAGTATTTAGCTGTCCATGTTATGGTTCCGCACGCCTGCTACCCCTCCACTGGCAATAGTTTGCGATACCGCGGTGTGCACCCCACTTGGCCCACTACATGGCTGCTACAAATGTAAAAAGAACTGTACACAATGTGCTCATGTAAGCAATTAAGAAATGTAAACAAAATGACTGTGCAATGCAGAGGAAACAAAATAATAAAAATAAAAATCAATCAATTAAATACAAAAGTGCGAGTCCTTAAAAAAAGTCCCTGATTAAGTTTGTTCTTGAGGAGTCTGATGGTGGAGGGGTACCAGGTTTTCCTCAACCTGGTGGCGCAAGTTTTATGGCACTTATACCTTTTGATGGTAACAGCAAGAAGAGAGCATGTGCTGGGTGGTGTGGATCCTTGATGATTGTTGCTGTTCTCTGACGGCAGCATTCCCTGTAGATGTTGTCGACGGTGGGGAGGGATTTACCTGGGATGTCCTGGGCTGTGTTCACTACCTTTTGGAGGGCTTTACTCTCAGAGGTATTAGTGACGCATCCAGACAGCACAATTTTCAACATGCATTTGTAGAAATTTGGCAGGCTTTCTGAGGTCAATAAACTTGAACTTGCAGGTCACAGCATGTTGCATAACCCCAGTGCTTTCTGAGAGACAAAATGACCCAGCTAGGCACAGTTTTAATTCTCAAAGTTAGATGGAAATAAAAGCAGGGAATAGGTCTAATGGAGTAGTTTTTAAAAAAAATATTGTAACCAAGTAATCTGTTTACTAGTGTAATCTAATCTGTCATGAATCTCTGGTCATTTATTAATTCAAAGTGAGATCAGTTCCTACCAATTAGAAATTCATCAAACTGCAGATCCAAATAATTCTGTCAGAGAGCCTCACAGCCACCTCAATCCTATCCAAACATATCTGTATTCCTTCAGGACATTTAGTCTTGTCTGTCATGTGTCCATATCTTATGTCTAGCATGACACACAATGGACTAATTGACCTCATTATAGCTGTAAATCACTAAGATTCTACATTTAGTCTATGGCAACAGAATGGTTTTCTTACAAAACCAGCACATCCAGAGGCCTGGAGTAATAATCCAGAAAATATGATTTCAAATCCATCACGAGAGATAGATGTCAGTGGAAGTGAGAAACTGGTGCAAATAAATTTGATCACAAAGCATGGCCTGGTCAACCCAACCAAGTTGGAAAGAACAGATAAGAATATGTGGAGCAAGGAGCAGCAGATGCTGGGAATCTGAAACAAAACCAGTGAATGCTTGAAGCGTTCAGCAGGTCAGGCCAAAGCAGTGGAGAGAGGAACAAGATTAATGTTTGTCCACTGAAGTGAACTGAAAAGGTGAAAAACAAGGAATTTGCAGATCCCAAGAACCACAAAGTGTTTTGATGGAGAGTTTGGTAGACTTGCACAGATATTTTGAATTGAATTGTTTATTACTGTTATGTGTACTGAGATACTGTTAAAAAAATGTTTAGGGTGTTATCCAGGCAGGTCTACTCATACTTAAGGCAAGAGAAGCAGAGCAAAATAAGTGTGGGATGTTGCAATCCAGAATGTTGCACAGTAAAGTACGGGAAAAAGTGGGGCAAAGTCCCTGTTAAGAGCGTGTTTGTTCAAGAATCTGATCACAGGAGGAAAGAAGCTGTCCTTGAATCTGCTGGGACATTATCTTCTATCCGATAAGAGACAGGAGACATGAGTGCGGATGGTGGCGGCAGGATCTTTACTTTGTTGACTGTTTTGCCAAGGCACTGGGAAGATTATGACTGTCATAAATGAGTTAGCTTGAGGAAAGATGTTCCCAATGTTGCTTTGTTCAAGGAAAAGGTCAAGTCAAGCTTATTAACATTTAATTGTACAAGTGCAACCTGGCAAAATAGCATTCTCAGATCCTGGGTGGCAAACATAGAGACACACAACCAGGCATAACACACATACAAATCCATTCTAAGGACAAATATACAGATATAAAAATAAATACCCTTGGGAAGAAGCTCAGCCTGATGGTTTCGGCTCTGATGTTCTTGTATCTCATTGTCAATGGGAGGAACTGAAAGATACCCTTAATGATTTTGAATGCCCTCTTACAACAACAATCCTGGTAGATCATGTCGATTGGTGGGGGGGGGGGAGGTGGGAGGGGAAGAGGGAGATTCCAATGATCCTCTCTGCCATTCTTATTATCCTGTGGATTGACCTCTGATCCATTTCTCTGCAGCAACCAGATCACACTGTGATGCAGCCGGCCAGGATGCTCTTGATAGAGCTCCAGTAGAGTGATGGTGGCTGGTAATCTTACCCGTTTCAGTCTTCTCAGGAAAGGCAGTCACTGTTGCGCCCCCATGACAAGTGAGGAGATATTTGTGACTGTGATGGGTCACGAGTTAAGTGGACTTCAAGGAACTTGGTGCTCTCCACTCTCTCCACTACAGAGTTATTGCTGTGCACTGGAATGTGGATGTTCCTAGTCTTCCTGAAGTCCACGATCATCTCCTTCGTCTTGTCCACGTTGAGACTCAGGTTGTTGCTCTCACACCATTTCATGAGATTTTCCACCTCTTCTCTGTAGTACGACTTATCGTCATTGCTGATGAGGCCACCTACAGTATCTTCTAGGCGAATTGAAATGGGTCCAGCATCTCTAGTAGGTGTGCTTTGATGCATTCCATCACCAGACATGCAAAGCATTTCATAATGATGGAGGTCAGTGCTGCAGGACAGCAGTCATTGAGGCCTGTTATTATCACCCTCTTGCATGATGTTGGCTGTCTTGAAATCTCCAGGAATGATGGGCTGTTGCAGTGAGGTGTTGAAGATGTCTGTGAAGACCTGTTAGTTGGTCTGTGCTGCCCTTCAGTATCTTCAGTAAGGGAAAACCATTTAAAATTTTGGATAAAAAATACATGGGGATCTGAGGAAAAATAATTTCCTTTGTACAGAGACTAGTTTTTATGTACAAACTCCTATCTGTTGAGACTAAGAAAATTAAGCCATTTATTGCTTTCCAAGCACTAAATGGGTAAATTGAAGGGGATAGAAGAGAACAAGATAATGGAATGAACAGGATTAATCCATTCAAAGCCATCTTAGACTTAATGGTTCAGAGGTTTACAGTGAAGAGATTTCCAAGTGCAGCCATTGCTGTATGAAGGAAACTTGGCAGCTCATTTAACGAACAACCCAGTCCCATGAATACCAATATAATTAAGGAGAGCTTGATGACACTGATAAAGTTTAATCCCTTCATTGGGAGGAAACAAAAATCCAGCATAAAGATTAGAAGGAAGACCCTGTCTCCCACATTATCTACATGCCCACCCCATCCTGCCCAACCTGTAACAGAGTCTGCGAGTCCCTTATCGGCCTCCTCAATACTTGTTCAGTGTGACAGCTTGATCCCAAATGATTGTCTAAGAATAAGGAATAAATGGAAAGATTTAATTTATGGGCTGGATTATTTTGTTGAGGGATAAATGTTAACCCTGATCCAACAGGGATATCATTGTTACATTTCTTCAACATAGTGCATGGAGACTCCACATTTATAACAAATTTATCATTGCACCAAGCAGTCTGACAAAGCATCATTTACATGCCTTCTGCAGCAAGTGCATCCCTTTTTTAAATAAAGAAAGCAAAACTGTATATAATCCTACGAGTGCAATCCTACATAATTGCAATATATTCCTCACAAGGAGTAGCATATAATTTTCTATCCTGACTGCCTGCCTTACTAGCATGTTAACTTTCAATGGTGTGTACGCCGACATCCCTTTCAACATCAATTTTTTAAAAAAATATTTGACTTTAACATTTTGAACATCAAAATGGATTACCTCTGTAATGAGTCAAAGCCCAGCAGGAGTAGATATACACCATGACAAAGCGTAACTTAAGCAAAAGTTGCTATTAATTATCTTTGAACATGAAAATAGAATTAAACTTTAACTTATCTGACTCACTTAACCTACTTAACCCCCGTCTAATTCTAAGCACACGTGTCTTTAATGTGTGTGTAAGTTCAGCAAAGTTCTTTGGTTCACAGTCCAATCTCACTGGTTCCAGGCAATTCTTGACCTGTGCACAGAAGTTAACATTAATAAAGTTCACCAGGCTTTGGTGCTTAACAGGTAAATGGTTACCACTCAGAAGTTTTCCTGTTGGTTTTCAGAGAGAGAATTTTTCTTGTTCCAGGACATCCACAACGGATTCCTTTTAAATCAGCCACTCCAGTGTCTTGCTGACAACACTTGGCCCCTTCAGGGTTCTCCAGATGATAACCTATTTCTTTCAGGTCACCACAGAGTTTCCTTCTGTTTTCCCTATTCCAAGGAAATCACCGGACAGCCAGTCCTCTCCTTTGACCAGGCCATCTTCCAAAGCTTGCCAGCTTGTCCTTTTGGAACTGATGTCTGTGTCTCTCCTCTCTGCCCCCCCCCCCCCACACCCCCCCTCTCTCTCTCTCTCTCTCACTCTCTCTCTCTCTCTCTTCTCTTCTCTCTCTCCCTCACTCCTCTCTGAGAACAAAGCCTCTTTTTTTCTGCTCTCTGCCTGCAAAGATTACATGACCCTCCAGACAGCAAGCTCTGTTTTGCAGACAAAGCTGCCCTGCCTGTTGTTACATTTGTTGCCCTTTTGCAAATAAAAGTCCATCATAAGTCTTGCAAAAGCTCCTGCAAAAATTCTGTGTTTTAAAGTGTTTCTATTTCTCTACAATGAGATAGACAACAGACTCGCCAAGGCAAATAGCGCCTTTGGAAGACTACACAAAAGAGTCTGGAAAAACAACCAACTGAAAAACCTCACAAAGATAAGCGTATACAGAGCCGTTGTCATACCCACACTCCTGTTCGGCTCCGAATCATGGGTCCTCTACAGGCACCACCTACGGCTCCTAGAACGCTTCCACCAGCGTTGTCTCCGCTCCATCCTCAACATCCATTGGAGCGCTTACATCCCTAACGTCGAAGTACTCGAGATGGCAGAGGTCGACAGCATTGAGTCCACGCTGCTGAAGATCCAGCTGCGCTGGATGGGTCACGTCTCCAGAATGGAGGACCATCGCCTTCCCAAGATCGTGTTATATGGCGAGCTCTCCACTGGCCACCGTGACAGAGGTGCACCAAAGAAAAGGTACAAGGACTGCCTTAAGAAATCTCTTGGTGCCTGCCACATTGACCACCGCCAGTGGGCTGATAACGCCTCAAACCGTGCATCTTGGCGCCTCACAGTTTGGCGGGCAGCAACCTCCTTTGAAGAAGACCGCAGAGCCCACCTCACTGACAAAAGGCAAAGGAGGAAAAACCCAACACCCAACCCCAACCAACCAATTTTCCCCTGCAGCCGCTGCAATCGTGTCTGCCTGTCCCGCATCGGACTTGTCAGCCACAAACGAGCCTGCAGCTGACGTGGACTTTTTACCCCCTCCATAAATCTTCGTCCGTGAAGCCAAGCCAAAGATATGACCTACTCTAACAAACCTTCCCCAATTTACCTCCCAGACCCCTCTATATACTCTGTGGCAGCTCACATGTTCCATCTTGACATAGAAGATAGCACAGTGCAGCCCCTTTTGGCCCATGATGTTTTGCTGACCTATATAAATTTACTCAAAAACAAAACCTTCCTGACCTTATATTCCTCTGTTTCATCCATTGTGACTGTCTAAGTAATAATCTTTAAAAATCCCAATAATACCAACATCCATCACTACCCCTAGCACTGCATTTCAGGCATCCATGTATCCACTCCTCTGTGTAAAAAAAAAATACCCCTAAATTTTTCTCCCCTCACTTTGTCCAGATGTTCACCGATGTTTGCTACTCTTATCCCAGGAAACAAAGGTGCTGGCTGTCTATGCTATGTATACCTTTCACAAATTTGTAGACCACTATTGAGCCATCTTAATAATCTTGTAGACCTCTATGACATCACCTAAACATCTGCCATGTTTCCACCTGTTCATTTAGTTTAATATCACAAGGGGAGGTGTAAATCAAATTGGGACAGAGCACTGAGCCTGTATTTTGTGGAAAGTCAAGATCAAATCTTGATCAACAGATTTGTCAACAAAAAGGTTGTGGCAGGCATTGTAAGATCCACAGAAAACATAAGATGAAAGAAAGTAGTTTGCACAATGATGTACCATGAATAATCCCAAAAGGCTGATATGGTGAAACTAAAGACAGGAACTACCAACAACCTCATTGACTGATCGTGGCAAAGAGAAAGGGGCTACGGGTAGGATCAGTCTTGGGACGCGTGTCCAGCTGATCATGGCACAATAGTGGTTTACCACAAACTGACCTTGAATTTTGACAGGGTCTACTTTCTTCACCTAAACCATGTTCATGGTGAAGCATCAATGTTCAAATTCTTGCGATTATTTAAAAAATCCAAACTAATGAGAGGGAGTTTGCAAATATTATTTTATTCATATATCATTTTAGTAAAAAACTTGATTCAGACAGAATTAGCTGCTGAGAATTTTTGATGGCAACACTGTTACAGCGCCAATGACCTGCTTGCTAATCCAGCACTGTCTATAAGGAATTTGTACGTTTCCCCATATCTGTGTGGGTTTCCTCCCACCTTCCAAAAAAGTATGGAGGGGAGGAGTTGTAATTTAATTGGGGTATTTGGGTGGTACAGCTTTATGAGCTGGAAGGGCCTGTTACCGTAATTTAAAAGTTTTCAGGGAAAAGGGATATGTGCGCATTGAAGCATAGAATAATTAAAGACAGAAAGTTTCTAATTTACTAATATTTGGAGTTTGACCATTCGTCTCCCCAAGGGTGAAATCTAGCCATTGAAATTGTTGCACTGATATGAACGATGCACTTAATATTTAATATGTCTTTGTTTATTTGAAAGATTCCTCTGGGAAGATTTATTCACCTGAGGTCACTCACTGAGATGCCCTGTACATGGAGAAGAAGATACTCTTTCACTACGTCCTAAACAATTGGATCGGCAATAGAAAAACAATAGACATAGCCCTCCTCTGAAGGACGTTAGATTAAAAAAAAACCAATGAAGAAACCTATTAAGATAAATAAAATGAGTCCAACTAATACTGGAACACATTTCTTCTGGCTTTCATAGAGTGAGGGTGGGGTTGACGAAAGAAAAGCTCAACAAAGCTGCTTCCAAAGACTAGCTTGTTGATATATATTTTATGTCTTTGATTCTGCCAAACTTAGCTCTGCTAAGCTAAAAGTGGTGAAATGGATGTGAACAGTCTGGTCCAAGGAAGCACAAGATAATGCATGCATTTCCACTGCAGCTTCTGTGAAGCTTTAATGTTCCACAAGGTGAGTGGCAATTCAAACTGATAGAATGCTTCAAAGCGGTCAACCTAAATGTAAAGAAGGGTAAGTGCTGTAACTGACAAGGAATTCAAGCGGCCTGAGTGTTTCCTCAGGTAAGTTAACAAGCATCACCAAACATGTCAGGGATGTGAGATTTGTTTGCAAAACACAAGGTGATGTTTTAAGATAATTTGCAAAATTGGCTGATAGTTATTTCCACCACAGAGGAAGTCCTTTGTTTGCATTTCCTCAAATCTTCCAATCAAGATTAAGAATGCAGATATAATCATGGATCTGTCAATCAAGAATGGCCAGAAAATTCTTCAGTGTATAAGCATATTGTTTCTGCCTTTATCTAGCGAAGACTCTTTGCAAGCTTAGGCATTAGCTTGGTGTCAACAAGCACAAAACAAGTAGGAACATTTTCTCTGCACAGCTGGGCTCAAATGCATAGGAAGCAATATAATATTCAACAGTATATGCTAGCTGAAAGTTACTACCTCTTCTTCATAGAAGCAAAAAACACATGGTGCTACACTGAGAATTGAAGACTGATTCCATCAATTGGTGAGACACACCAAGAAATGGATTCTAATATAATGCCAGATGTGGTGATACAGAGAGCACCTATATATAAAAAAAAATTGCAGCCCTGCTGGAGCAGCTATAATGGCAGGAGTATGTGGTTACTGTGAGATAATGGAGACCTGGGACTACTCTGCCAAGGAGATAACCAGGTTAGGGTTCCAATACCACAAGCAGCCAGGAAACACATAATCTTGCTGCCTTCACCCCTCTTATTGGAAAGCGAGTGCCTTGGATAGTGTGTCTGAACAAAAGATGATTGGTAATGCCTTGCAGGTGCCGTCAGAAGGGGTTGATGATGGTATCATCCTATGGGAATGCATCGTGACTGCAGTCCAGGCCAGGTTCCTTGCCCTCCTATAATGGGAACTACACAACCAGCCACAATGGCACAAGGGGACACAGCTTGTTAGGGAGTTGGCACTGATTGTGGGTATCTATGGGGGAGACTGTGAGTACCATGTCACAGGGAGCATGAAGGTGACTGGTGCCTTGGCATGCTATTTAGTCACTGCCACATACCCTGACCTTAGAGGGGTGGTCTTGTCCCTCATGGGAATGGCAAATGGAAAAAAAGTCTGGGAGGGATCGAAGTACACAGAACGGGGAGTACCCACTCAAATTTGTAAGGCTGAGGTGACGACTGGTGACGCCATCCTTCCAGTGACTCTCTGCAGCGAGCATTGTGGGGAGAATCCTCGGTGGGGGTGGGGGGGGGTTGGAGTTTCCCATGCATCACCCACTCTGGTCTGGACCAGTCACTTGTGGTGAATCCTGACTAATATATCTTTTGAGCTCTCCCAACTCCAACAACCCCCCATCCCCGCCACCTTCCCCAACAGAAGAAGACTCTCCTTCAATCTATTCCTCATCTTGATGTGATGGTCTATAAAATCCTCTTCAAAAAAGACTGCTGTGATCCCAACGCTGGTTTCAGCTACTACACCAGCTCATAGAATCAGCAAGGAGCTGTAGTCACTTATTATGCAAAATAAAACTCTCAAGAAGAAAGTAAAGAGTTGTTGCCATGGAAATATAAGCCTCAACATTGGACATTCGATTTCATCTTTTGTTATATGCATTCTGGGTGCAGATTTTGTAATAGACCTTTTATTTTGTTTTACTAATTTATAGTAATAATAGGAGTTTAAAAATTGGATTGGAACATGAGTTGAACCTGCCAATTTGTCAGGTTATCCACCTGTGTACAGGCAAATTAGTGGGTAGAATTTTTAAAAAAACTGTACGGGTAGGCAAAACTTCCTCGGAGGTAGATCGTCTACTCATGTACATGTACCGTGTAGCTTTTGCTGATCAATTTGTAAGCGATCGATAGCTGCATGCGTAGAAAATGACATCAGCACCTGTGTGGAATTGCCATCTTCCTTACCCAAAATCCACCACAATGCTGGAATTGCTCCTGTCCCAACTCCGCTCCACTGACGACCCACTCCGTTCCCCGCCAGCCTGACAGCATTCGCCCACCAGCCTGACAGCATTCCCCCCCCCCACCACCTTGACTTCACGTTCCTCCCCTGGCCCCAACAGTGTTCCCACTCCGTACTCACCCCAGCCCCAACAGCATCCCCTCCCTGCAACACCCCTGCCCCAATCCTGCTCCCACCCTGACCACTTACCTTTTGGAGGTCAACACAGGGAAATGGGGATTCCCTGCGGGGCCTCTGGCAACATGGTAAGTGCGTGACATATCACTCACTGTGTCGCCAAAGGGATGGGAGCGTCCTTAAATTGCCCAGGCAATTTAGGGTCCAGTGTGTAAGGGGCTGCAGGGGCCTGCTACACAGGTAGGATACACTGGTCCTCAGCATCCCCAGTTTGTAAATGCTTAGTGTCTTTAAGCACACTCGGGGTATTGTTTATGGTTATGGTTTAGAAGCTGAATCTCATAGATCAAACACAAGATAAAAATGTTGTGTATTTTTTGTTACCATTCACCAATGACAGTGTACCACCAGCCTTTCCATTAACGGAAACAAATAACTCATGGGGGTGGGTCTTCAGGAGCTTTTATTTAAAACTACTAATTTGGCCTGCTTTCAATCCTGATTCCTCCTGGCTATCATCATAGAGAGCCAAAACAGGCACTTGTGGCACCTGTTTAAAGAGAATACAAGCAGGAATGGTATCCTGGTGTGAAATGATAGCCGGGAGAAATGCGCGTTCCAGGTCCACCTGGCTGTATGCCTGCCGGCCTACCCCATACCTCACTATGGAAGAGCACAGCCACGGGCATCTGGGCTCGATGCTTAGGGAGCACTCACGTATGAAGCCAAGGTGTAGGGTGCGCGAGCCAGGAGAGGGCTCTGGCACCTCATGGATGACCTTGCATGCCCACTTGCAGATGTTGGTGGAAAGGTGCACACATTTGCCAGCCAAGCCAGAGAAACCAGGCCGGCATCGGTAACCAGACAATTTTCTTTACTTCCCCTCCCCTCTGCCACTGGGGATGAGCTCCCACAGCACGCTCCTCCATTGGGAACACAACGAGGATGTTGGTTAGGGGGAGCTAGTGAGGTGTTGTCATTGATTTTTACTAGGAGCCTTGCCCAACATATAGAATGCACTTGTGTACATATTGATCCACTTGATTTGTATCAATTTTTTAAATATCTTTTTGGGGTTTTTTTTCAAATATATATATAAATCATGTATGTTTGTATGCATGTATGTAGTACATATGTATGTGTGTGTATGTATGTATGTATGCATGTATGTATGTATGTGTATATATGTATGTATGTATGCAAAGCTTACTGTTTATAATTACTGCTATTTGTGTATTGATTACATAGTAATGTGACTTCCAACGGTGTAATGTTTTATGTGGAGGAAACGTGGCCTCCCTTCCATGTTTAGAATGTGTGTATTGTGGGTGGTCACATGATCTCCCTTTCTGAAACTCATTCAGAAGTCACATCATCTGTCAATCAAGGTTGGTTTTCAGCCACCTATTGGTGCACGCTTTGCCATTGGCTAATTTAAATCACCTAGGGTCATTATTGGCTAGAAGCACAGATTAGCACTGTACATAGCACCAATTGCACAGCGCATTCTTTCTCTCTGCCTCGTTGTCCAAGCCCTGAACATTACACCATGCCAAGTCACTTCTGTGGACATCGCTAGAAGTGTCAAGGGTAAAGTGTGCACTGGTCTGAAGCTGAGCCATTGTATTGCAATAGATCAATACTTGCTGAGAAAAAGGCCTCCATAGGTACAGGGAACCAGGTGTGTGTAAGAGTTCTGTTCATAGTGTGTGTACTCAAGTGTGTGAGTGTGTTGACTATTGTTGGAGACCAACCTAGGTCTGTGGTAAATGTCTATATCATTGCTTCAGTGAAATAGTAATCGAGTACTGTTTAACATTCTCCCTGTGTGTTAATTAAAATTATGTGTGATTGTAACATGACTTGTCTCTCTGTGAACCCACCGAACCTGATACTTATCCCTACACGACAGACTCACACCAGGCTGCGGACGGAAAGGGTGCCAATTATTGGAACCAGGTCATGAGAAGATGCCAAGGCTTCCTGATCATGCCAGATATGCATCTGGAGCTCGGGTTGCTGGAAGCTGTGTGGGTCCAGGAGCACTGGAGGCAAGCCCTTGGTCTCTTGATGATTCTGGGGAGAAACTCTTTTGGTTCTTTTTCTCTGATTGTAAGGGGTGCTGGGCAATTGCATCTGATTGCAAATCTTTGCCTGCCTTATGGGAGATTAAAGGAAATTTGGCGCAATATCACATTTTCTGTTTTATTACATGACAATAAAATAATCTTGGATCATAAATGTTTTCCTTACGGAGCCAGAGTAAAATAAAATCTGCAATGGATCTGTTCATTTGTGCTGCATATTTTCATTTGTGCCACAAACTTAGTTGTCCAGTGATACATTGATGCGCAGAGTCATGACGTTCTACAGGATGGAAACAGTCCCTTCACCCCACCTCAACCATACCAATAAAGCTGCGCCCATCACCTAATCCCATTTTACAGCACTTGGCCTATATCCTTCCAAACCTTTCTTATCCACATACCTGCCCAAATGTCCTTTAAATCCGGTGATCAAATGTGATTGTTCTTACCTACTTTGTCTTACACACTACTCAATCTAACTCACACAGCAAGTTCAGCCAAATAACTATATAACAATTACAGTACGGAAACTGGCCATCTTGGCCCTTCTAGTCTGCACCGAACCAAGTCCTCTCCTCCAGTCCCACTTACCTGCACCTTGTCCATAACCCTCCATTTCCTTCCCATCCATATACCTATCCAATTTTTCTTTAAATGACAAAATGGACCCTGCCGCTACTACTTCTCCTGGAAACTCATTCCACACAGCCACCACTCTCTGAGTGAGGAAGTTCCCCCTCATGTTACTTCTAAACTTTTGCCTCTTAACTCTTAACTCATTACCTCTTGTTTCAATCTCTCCTACTCTCAAGGGAAAGAGCCTTTCCACATCAACTTTATCTATCCCTCTCATAATCTTAAATACCTCTATCAAATCCCCCCTTCAACCTTCTAATTTCTAAGAGATAAATAACTAATCGGCTCAATCTTTCTTTATTTGTAATTCAGATGCTGAAACCCAGGTAACACTTTTGTAAATCTCTTTACCTTGTTGAAATCCTTCCTATAATTCAACGACCAGAACTGCACAAAGTATTCCAAACTTGGCCTCACCAATGCTTTAAACAGTCTTAACATCATCTCCAAACTCTTGTATGCTATGCTTTGATTTATAAAGGCCAGCATACTAAAAGCCTTCTTCACCACTCTATCCACATGAGATTCTACCTTCAGGAAACGACAAACCCTTATTCCTAGATCTTTTTGCTCCACTGCATTCTTCAGTGCCCTCCCATTTACTACATCTGTCCTGTTTTGGTTATTCCTTCCAAAATGAAGCACCTCTCAGCATTAAACTCCATCTGCCATCTCTCAATCCCAGTCATGTTGCAATCTTTGAAAACCTTCTTTATTATCCACAATTCTAAGTTCATGTTCAAGTTTATTATCATCTGTCTGTATATATAAAACCAGATGAGAACCTGGTGCACACATATACAAACCCAATGCACATCACATATTAATCACATATATGCATATAGACAGAATATAAAATAAATATGTACAAATATTTTGGAATAATTTATACAATTACATCATGCAGGAAGTTATTTCCCAGCCTGATTTTGATCCTTCTGTATCTCCTTCCTGATGGAACAATGTGATGGATGGAATAAAGTGATGCAACAATAACGAAAACACATATAAATCGACCAATAAATACAGCAGCAGTGTAGAGAGTGGCAAACAGTAGTAAAATAGTGCAGGGTGTAGACTAAAGTGCAAAAATAGTGCAACGAATAGAGAAAGGAACAGTTAATAAAGGGAGTCCAATTGCATCTTTGGCGAGTGTGAGATCCATTCAGGATCTCATCAAAGAAAAGAAATGTCCTTGAATCTGCAACTTCATGTATCTTCTGATGGAAAAGGGGGAAGAGTGCATGCTTGGGGTTGGTTGAGCCTTTTAATGTTTTAGTAGGTCTCCTGAGACAGTGGGGCATATAGGCAAGTCAATGGAGGGGAGAATTGTGAAAGTACAGAATATTATCACCAATGTATAGATTGGTATCTATTTACATATAGCAGTAGTGAATGGCTGAGAGCCGTAGCCACCCCTACTGGCAGGTCATAGAGGGCTGCTCCGAACCAGACCCAGGTCAGACTGGACTGGTCGACCTCGATGTACTACGCTCCAGTCTTCTGCTAATAAAAGCCTTGCTTTAAGTCAACAAGTCTTTGAGTCATTCGATGCGCTACAAGGATAACCTATGTTGCATTTACTACCTCTGCAGTTTCTTGCTGTCTTGGCCAGCGAAGTTCCTTTAACAAGTTGTGGTATACCCAGACAGGATACTTCCTGTGGTGCTTCTGTAAAAGTTGGAAAGAGACCTCGGAGACATGGCAAAATTCCTCAGGATTCCAAGAAAGTAGAATAAAGAAATTGGTGCATTTTCTTGATGGCCACGTCTGTATGGTTAGACCGGGACAGATTGTTGGTGACATATACTCCTAAAACTGTGGACTCCAAATTACTTGAAGCTTTCCACCATCTCCACCTTAGCACTGTTGATGTACACAAGGACATGTGTTCCTTTCCTTTTCCTGAAATCAATGACCGCCTCTTTCATTTTGCTGACGTTAAGGGACATTAGTGGTGTCATTCCACCAGACTCTCTATCAGTTTCCTAACCTCCATCTCATTATTGTTTGAGTCCAGCAGAAGGAGTTACAGCAGTGTTTGACCATGCAGTCATGGTATAGGGATAAAGAAAGGGGGTGATGGCAGATCCTTACAACGTACCGATGCTCAGGATTATCGTGGAGGAGGGATTGTAAACAATTCTCTCTGCTTGTGATCTACTGTCAGGAAGTTGAGGATACATGTGCTGAGTGGGAGAGCTGATAACCAGATATTGGAGTTTGGGGATAAGTTTGTTTAAGATTAGGGTGTTGGAGCAGAGGTGCAATCAATAAATAAGAGTGGCACATGGATATCCTTGTTGTCCAGATGTTCCAGAGTAGATTGTGCTGACAGGGAGATGACATGTTATAATGGTAGGCAAATTGTTGTGGATGTCTGGATGACTGGAATTAATGTGGGCCATGACTAACCATTTGAAGCTCTTCATAATGATGGATATCAATGGCTCCGTGTTATAGTCTTTAAAGCCACGTTGTCTTGTTTTTCTTCAGAACCAGGTTAATAATCAGACTTCATAAAGTGGCTGAGAACATCTTCTTGTAGCAGGGAGAGCAGGAAGATGTCATGAAGATGGCTGCCAGCTGATTTGCACAGATTCTCAGGACATCGTCAAGGATTCTGGCTGGACCAGATGCTTTTCACAGGTTCATTGTCAGGAAGGCCAATCTGAGGTTTGTGTCGGTCTGACCTTGGGTGCAGATATAGATGCACGTGCGGCAGTCGAGGCAGTCTGTTCAGAACAAGTGTAGAATGCATTGAGCATGTCAGGAAGTTGTTGCTAGCAATTCTTCCCAATCATTATTTTGCAGCCCAAGATATCAAATTTGCCTTTCCACATTTAGCAGATGTCTATAGTTAATCTGGGACTCTAGTTCAAGTTCAAGTTCAGGTTTGTTATCATCTGAATACACAAATACAACATGACGAAACAGTATTCTCTGCTCCTCGATGCAAAACATGCAGGCACACATAAAGACAAACAATACATACTCAGGTCAAATATACAGATATTAAAATAAATAAATCAATTTTGTTTAGTAAATATGAGTCGGATGATGTGGACAGTATGGTTGGCATAGTGGTTAGTTCAATGCCTTTACCTCACCAGCAATCAGGACCGGATTAGGGTTTGAATCCCACATTGTCTGCTTGAGTTTTCTCCGGGGGCTTCGGTTTCCCCCCACCATTCAAAGCATACCGAGGGTGAAAGTTAATGGGGTGTAAAATGGGTGGCACGGACTCGTGGGCTGAAATGGTCTGTTACTGAGCTAAAATTAGTTTGAGCAGTTCTTTTGGTCGTTCAGCAGTCTCACTGCCCGTGGGAAGAAACGATTCCTTGGCTTGGTGGTGCTGGCTCTGCTATGCCTGTATCTTTTACCTGACAGGAATTGCTGAAAGATGCTGTGTGTGGAGTGGTAGGGTTTGGCGTGCCCTCTTCAAATATCAATTAATAAACCAGCAATAATTCAGCTTGGCATTTTATCTTGGCATTCCTGATGGCCTTGCAAAGGTTGTACCTGATTTTCATGTGTAGATCAGGGTCACCCGACTTGAATATCTGCACCTCAGTCGGGAGCAGGTCACTCTATTCATATATGGTTTAAATTAGGGAAAGACGAGGGTGGTTTCTTTGGTAGGCAAACCTTCAGGCATTTGCTCATGAAATCTGTGGCAGTCATGACATACTCACAATGATGCCTGTCTTCACTGCTTCCTCTGGCAGCTCACTCTACATTCCCTGCCACCTTCTGTGTGACAAAAGTGCCTCTCAGCTCCCCCTTAAATCTTTCCCTTCTCACCTCAAATCTATACCATCTTGAATTAGACTCCCCCTACCCTTGGAAAATGATTGTGCAACGCACTACGCTAATTCTCCTCATCATGGTTTCTTAAACCTCTCTAAGGTCACCCCCTCGGGCTCCTTGACTCCAGGGGAAAAAAAAATCTCAGCCTATCAAATCACTCCTTATAACTCAAGTCCTCCAGTCTAAGCATCATCCTTGGGAATTGTTTCCACGCCCTCTCTAACAAACCTATTAGTGGATGAATGATTTGGAGTAGTTAGGAAAGGTAGTGCCATGATGTACATAAATCCAAGGATTCCTAAACATGCCAGCACAGTGAGGAGAAGAAGGCATATATCTTTCTCAACGATCAGTTTTGCCATCGAAAAAATAAACAAAAACAAGACTGGCTATGCATTGCCAAAAATCAGAACAAGGACTGGAATACTGGAACCCGTTAATGGTACAGCAGTTCAGAAGTGCTGCCTCACAGTAGTGAAGGGCAGGGCCGGCCAGTAGGGGCTGCCATGGCAGGGGAGTCGGCGGGAGATGTCAGGATGGGCGGGGATAGGGGGGCAGTGGAAGTTGTCAGGGCAGTGGCGGCCAGCGGGGTCTGTCAGGCACCTCACCGGGCTGCTTCCGCCTTCGGGACCGCTCGTCAGCACCAGCGGCTTAATACACGGCAGAGCAATGGGTGGTTTCCCTACCCATAATCCCCCACGCAGCTGGAACCACTTTGTATTTCCCAGGACAGTTCCAGCTGCGTGGGGGATTATGGGTAGGGAAGACGGCCATCACTCTCCTGCGTATTTATGATGGGCGATGATGCATGGGGCACCGCTCTGCATTAAAAGTAACACTGGAGCAGCCTTTCAGGGCTGCTCCATGAACAGGCAAGTTTAAATTTTTTTATCTGCCTCTGCAGCCGGCCTCGAAGCAGAAGTTCCGCATGAAAACACCTAGGGAGACTCCTGTGATCCTCTCTGCTGCTCTTATTCCTCTATGGATTGACCTCCAATTCAATTCTCTCCAGCAACTGTGCCACACTGGGATGCAGTTTGACAGGACAATTGACCGACTGGCAGCCGGTAGCCTTGCCCGCTTCAGTCATCGTTGCACCTTTCTGACAAGTGATGAGATGTCATGCATCCTCATTCTTTCTCAGGGGAATAGGCTAAGCTCTGGACCTCGATCTGATTTCTACTATCCTTGTAGGAGAGGATGACACCGAGAGGAGAGGCCGTTCAATCAATCTCGAGCGATTAAAACTCAAGTTCTCAGTGACAAAGGAACAGAGAAGAAAATCGAAGGATTGACATTGACAATTATTTCTTTTTGTCATATGTGTATTTTCTGCAACCAAATAGATAAATAAAAATGTATAATAGTAAACTGAATTAACTTTAAAGGAGACTAAAACCACCCTTCAAAGAGGTGCAGAGTTTATAGGTGAATTGGTGTATTTGGGCAGTACAGGCTTGTGTACCAAAAGGGTTTGTTACTGTGCTGGATCTCTAAATTTTAAAAAAGATAAATACCTATGATAAATAGATAATAAATATCCTCAATAATCCTAGTACCAAAAAAAAAAATAATGAGCATCTTGTCCTTTCGAATTGTCAGTGCAGTCTGTGATTAATGAACCAAGAGTCTGATTTAGACAGCAATTGTTGTTGCTGGTTTTAAGCTTTAGAACCTTCAGTGAGAAGAGGATGTGACCATGGTGGCGGAGGGCCTTTATGATGTTCCTTGCCTTCTTGAGGATGGTGAAATGAATGGGACGTTGGAGCCTGAGATGGACCTGGCTATGTTTGCTACCTTCTGAGCCTTCTGCATTGATGGGAAGTCAGCTTGCTTTCCAGAGTGTGATAGTACAGATTCTATCACCAATATGTATATGTAGATATTGTAGTATAGGATGATTGTGATTGGCTGAGAGCGTAGTCACACCTAGCCAGACCAGATCATTCTGGACTGGTCGACCTTCATGTGATATGCTCCAATCTTCTAGTTAATAAAAGCCTTGGTTTGGATCAACAAGCCTTTGATTCTTTCGACACACTCTACACATAGTGCACATGAAGAGGGTCGATAGAGTAGCCGAAGACATCGCAAGTCTCCTGAGACTCCTTAAAAAGTAGAGGCATTGGTGTGTCTTCTTCACAGTTGCCGGTTCCAGGACAGATCATCCGAACTACAGAAATATAGATAAGGTGGACAGCCAGCACCTTTTATCCAGGGCAGGAGTAGCAAACACCAGTGGACATTTGTACAAAGTGAAAGGAGGGAAAATTTAGGGGAGATATCAGGGGTATGTTTTTTTTACACAGAGTTGTGTGAACTTGGAATGCCTTGCTAGGGGTGGTGGTGGATACCAGAACATTAGCGGTATTTAAGAGACAGTTAGACAGACACATGGATGAAAGAGGTCGGAAGGCTTTAGGTTTATTTTGGTAGGATTATATTGAGGGCCAAAGGGCCTATACTCTGCATAGTGGTCTATATTCTTAATATGGACTCCTGTGAAGGGTTGTATTCCACATAGGCACCCCTCTCAGGCTTAGAACTATGTGGGAGCCAAAAATCATACAGAAACCTTCCTGGATCTCAGAACCTCTCTTGAACAAGGAATCACCTCTCACCTTCATCAGTTTACCAACAAGCACTTCTAATCTTCCCTCTTTTCATTACAACATGTGTCATGTCAAAACACACCCCATGTTACTGGAAATGTGTTCCACTTCTTGGGATAGGTCCCTTTAAGATGTGGCTGCTTCTCCCTTGTTGGACGAAATTCTGGCAGCTGCAACAACTTGCAAGGAACACCGCCCAGTTTCAGCAGAATGTTGCAGAGTGAAACCTGATAATGGTGCATCCATCTCACAAAAAAATGATCTCAAACCATATATAAATTTCACATATTGTGCTGGGTAACCCACAGTCGGTTTCACGCCATTGAAAGGTAATAATTGAATTTCTAGCCCCAGATTTTTCATCGGTAAATCAGCCAATATAATCTTTCCTCCAATGTTCTGTTTTGTAAATTGTTGTTTCCAGTTTATTTTGCCTTTCCAATTATCCTCATTCTCTTTATCCAGTTCCCCGTCCTCCTAACATGTCGAGCTAATTTTTTTGCACTGATTAGCATAAGAAATCCATGAGAAAGCATTTGTAAAGTAAAGCAAATTTTACATGAAGAAATTGTTCTCATAAAACACACACTGTCCAATGCAGAAATGCATGTTGGAATGTTCCTACACATTTAATATACGCACATGATCGGGCAGGCTGAGGCTTGAATTCAACGAGTTTACAATGCTCAGTGAGATAACAAAAAATTGAAGAAATTTCCAGTAGGAAACCAAAAATTCCTTAGTTTCTATGTGAGATGGTGCAAAACATTTTTGTAATGGTGTTATTTAAACTGGATTAGCTCAGTTGCATCCAAGTTGTGTGAGTTGCCAACTGGGACAATTCTGGATCTGCCTTGCTCATTATCCTCTTGTTAGTGCTTAATTAACTTGTATGGAATGAATGTCATTGGAAAATTCGGAATCACTTCCATTGTGTGAGCTTGCCATCTGTCTACCTACCCTGGGTTCAATGAATGTCATGGGACCTCACGGCAGTGGATTGGGCAGTTTTTAAGAAGTCAGCTGAGGACCTGAATGATTACACCAGGGCTGTTGTGGACTTTATAAAAATAGCTGTGGACAAATGTGCCCTCGGAAAATCATTCAGGGTTTTCCTCAACCAGAAGCCCTGGATGAACATTGAAATCCAGAACCTGCTGAGAGCCAGATCGCATGCATTTAAGTCCGGAGATCAAGAACTCAACAAAAAGGAGTAGGTATGACCTATAGAAAGCCATTTCCCCGGTGAGGTGGAATTTCCGGATAAAAATGGAAACAGCAAAGTATTTCTGACAGCTGTGGCAGAGCCTACATGATGTAACATGTACAAAGCCAATTCCTGATTAATAGGGGATTCCTAGAGGAGCTCAATGCCTTCTTTGCCTGATTTGACCACCAGAACAACCATGCCCCCAGTGATTCTCTACTGTCAGTAACCAAAGATGACGTGCGGGCTGCCTTCACAAGAGTCCAAGCACAGTACCTGGCCGGGTACTGAAACCTGTGTCAACCAAATGACTAGTGTATTCAAGATATCTATATCCTATCAATCCAGCCGAGCATGGTACCCACCTGTTTCAAGCAGGCTTCAATTGTACCAGTGCCCAAGAAGAGTGGTGGGGTAACCTGCTTAAATCGACCAGCGGCACTCATATCTAGAGTGATGAAGCGCTTTGAGAGGCTAGCTTTGAAACATATGTGTGAGCAGTGACATGGATCCATTCCAATTTGCCTACTACAGCAACAGATTACAATAAATGCCATCTCACTGGCTCTTGCCAGAGCCCTAGAACACTTGGACAGCAAAGATGCATGCATCAGGATGTTCCTTATCGACTAGAGTGCAGCATTCAAAACCATCATCCCCTCAAAACTAATGAGCAAACTCTGAGAACTGGGGCTCAATAGCTAACTGTGCATTCAGATCCTGGATTTCCTCATTTCCAATCCAGTCAGCGCAGATTGGCAAGAACATCCCCCCCATAATCTCCATCAGCACCGGAGCACCACAGAGATGCATATGTAGCCCCCCTGCTTACTTACACACCTATGATTCTATGGGTCAGTAGAAAACACCATTGACAAGTTACCAATCATACCACCACAGTGGGATGTACAAAAGGGAGCGATAAAGTAGGCAAACAGAAGGAAGATTGAAAACTTGGCTGAATGGCAATACTAAAAACACCGAAAGTCACCAAAACCAAGGAGATGATTGTAGACTTTAGGAACATGTGTACGATCCAGAGATCATTGGGGGATCAGAGGTGGAGAGAGTGAGCAACTTTAAATTCCCAGGAGTCACTATTTCGGAGGACCTGTTCTGGTCCCATCGTATTGCTGCTATTGTGAAGGAAGTACATCAGTGCCTCTACTTCCTCAGGAGCTTTTAAAGGTAAACTTCTACAGTGGAAAGTGTGCTGACTGGCTACATCATGGCCTGGTATGGGGACACCAATACACCCCAGTAAAAAATTCTGCAAAAGGTCATCGACACAGCCTAGTATATCACATCGAGAACATCTACATGGGACCTTGACATCAGAGAGAAGCAGCAATTCTCAAGGATTCACTACCACCCAGGACATTCTCACTGCTGCCATCAGGAAAGAGGTACAGATGCCACAGGATTTGTATCACCAGGTTTGGGAATCATTGCTCCCCCTCAACTATCAGACTCCTGAACAATAAGCCCCTTTCTCACTGCCAACCCTCCTAGGAAAAGGGAACATTTGCAGGGCAAGCTGATCCCGGGAGCCTTTCACACTGCACCGTTATTTGCAGGTAATTCTGCAACTCAGAATTTTAAGGGACGTTCCAGCCTCCAGCAAAGACGCCATGAGTGACACGGTACATACTCATTAGAAGTTGCACAGAAGTCTCATCGCACAGTTAGTAATGGAGAACAGATTTCATTTTTGATTGTTGGCTCTGCAACTCTATGGTTGTATTTTCAACCAGGGAAGTCTTTTCAGTAGAGTAACCAAAGAAGATGAGGGGAATCAGGGAGGAGGAGGAGGAGGCAGATAGGCAGGCAGATTTATGTAGTCATTGACATTTTTTGAACCCCAATTTAAAACTAGAGCATGTACTAACAAATTTATCGTGATGCACACATGCCGTAATAATCATACCTGGTTGAATGGTTGCCGTTTTTCACTGAAAGAAGGCAATTGGTGAGTTAACTCAGCTGAGCTGTGACACTTGCTCCCTCCATGTATCAGAGCCTGGCTGAAATCTACTCATCCTGCCTAGTTATGTAATTTCACACCGTGTGGGTGGGAAGAAAAAGTTTGAAAGCCACCATTTTAATCGTACCTAATTGTCTCGTTATGTGCACAGTTTCATAACTCCCAAGGAAATGGTCCAATGGCAATTTTTCTCAAGCAAAATATTTCAGTAACAATTGGATCTAAAGCAATACTAAAGCAATTCTCAACCTTCCCTTCCCACTCACATACCATCTTAAACAATACCTTATTAATCACAGAGCACCGATGGCATAGCAATTACTTAAAGTGGCCTCATGCACTGCCAAACTGAGATTAACTGAAAATTGGAGGAACAACACATTGTATTCTGTCTGGGCACTCTCTAACCAGATAGAATTACCATCAAACTTCTCCAGATTCTGTTGAACCCCTCCCATCTCTCTTGTTCCCATTCCCTCTGCCTCCTTTTCTCCAGCTCCTCGTCCCCTTTCCTATCCATTCATTTACCCCTTTCACCCATCACTTCTCTGCTTTTTCATGAAGGGTAACAATCATTCTACCTATATATGACCATAAAACATAGGAGCAGAAAAAAGCTATTCTGCTCATCTTGTCTTCCTGCCATTTAATCATGAGCTGATGTATTTTCTCCACTCAACTCTATTATCCAGCCTTCTCCAACTTAACTTTTGATGTCCTAGCAACAAATTCCATAGATTCATTACCCTCTGGCTAAAGAAATTCCTTGGCACCTCTGTTCTAAGTGCCCATTCTTCAATCCTGAAGTTGTGCCCCCTTGTTTGAGACTCTCCTACCATGGGAAACAACTTTTCTACATCTACTCTGTTCATGCCTTTCAATATTTGAAATGTTTCAATGAGATTCCTGCTCATTCTCCTAAATTCCAATGAGTATAGGGCAAGTACCATCAAAAATTCCTAACCCTAACTCAACCCCTCTAGTCTTGGCAATATGCTGGTGAATCTCTTCTTCACCCCCTTTCAACTATTGATATCCTTCCTTCAGCTGGGAGACTGGAACTGGACAAGGTACTCCAAGTGTTGTTCCACCTTGTGTTCTTTGTACTTTTCCATCAATGCCTCGCAGATTCTACTACCTACTTGCACACTGGGGGCAATTTACATGGCCAATTAACCTGCACACCTCTGGAGTGCCAAAGGAAAACCAGAAAACCTGGAAGAAATGCACTCAGTCAAAAGGAGAATTTGGAAATTCCAGAGATTGGGATTGAACCTGGGTCATTGGGCAAGCGATACCATAGCTCTGGGGGCTGTGTTGTTTAAGTCTGGTATGCGGTTTCAAGATGGTGAGAAAAGGAGAGGAGATAGCAAAGAGTGAGCCTACGATAGAGACTCAAAATTTTGCACCTATTATTGTTGGCATCAACCATTCTCACAGAAAAAGTGGGAGAACTCAAGTCAATATTTTTAAATAAGGAGCTGCACAGATACCAGAGGATGTAGATCATACTTAATAATGGTCAAAGGAATGGATGTGGAACTTGTCAGGAGGAAACAGGTTGAATGACTTCAATTCATGATTATAGGCAGCCTGAGCCAGAATTAGCTGTGGCAGCACTCACCCCACCATTTCACTCACTGCATTGCGCTGCACACCTAGTTGAAGAATGTTCAGGTTAGAGAGAGGTGAACACATTCATGACCAGAACAAGCCCAGTTGATTGGTGAGCAAAGGGACTCCTGGTCACGTGCACAGGACCAGAATCTATCGCAGCAGCCACCTGGAGTTGTGCAGCTTTCCACAGGATCATGGTTCCTCAATAAAGAGGGGGATCTGTTTTATATATATCAACTGTAAAATCAATGGAAACAGATACAGTAGTCATGCTACCAAGGGACAATATGGTCAATTACATCTTAACTGCTGGCCACAGGAGAATGTGGTCAGAGCAATCAAGATAAAATTGAAAATCTGTTCTGTCCTTTGCATGCCATGATGGAAATCTGGCCATGTTTTACATAATCATAACGATCCACTCAAATTTGTTATTTGGATCACAGTTCAGGATCACAGATTGCTGACCAATCTGGAAGGTTGGTCAAGAATTTGCTGATCCATGTGGAAGCCCCAAGGTTTGAACACTCATCTCTGCTGAATTACCTGAGCTGGACCAGAACAACAACAGAGACAAAGTTGTCTGTGGCCAGAGTGAGATGGAAGTGTTGCTAGTTGATGTAAGTGGACCTAAATGTTGAAAGTACCTAAGCCCCTTCTACACTTGAGTATCTCACTCTGCTTTAGAATCTGGCCATTGCTGGCAAGACTAACATATATAGCCTATCCCTTCGGGAGGAGGCAGAGTTGATCCACCTTCCTGAATTATGGTACTGCTTTGTTAGAGCGACGAGGGATGAAAGATGAATTAATAGAGGCGTGCAAGATTACGAGGGACCTAGAAAGGGTGGACAGCCAACACCTTTTTCCTGGGGTAAAAATGGAAAATACAAGAGGACATCTGTTCTGTCTAGAGGCCCGAGGCTCAAGGCCAGTGAGCCAAACATCAGTGGTAAAAAAAAATTAGCAGACGTGATTCTGATGGATAGAATCTACCAGCCTTTGGAAAGGCAAGGAAAGATTAGAGATAGTCCATGTGGCTTTGTGCTTGGGTTTTGTTGCTCGTCAATTTGATTGAGGTTTTTTTTATATTTTTTATTTCTTGCACCATGAGTCATATCAATAACATTCACAAATGATCGTCAATATATGCACAGTGACATTTCTTTTTTCCCCCTTTTCATCTCTCCCCCCTTCCCCACTCCCCTTCAAAAACCAATAAGTAATAAAACACATAAAACAAAGAAATAACAAAAAGCTAAGAAGTCATATCATACACTTTTGCATATTTAGATCTTATTGTGTTCATAATCATGTCATTTTAAGAGATGGAGGTCTGTGGTCATCATTCTCTAACATATTTTACGTATGGTTCCCAAATTTGATCGAATAATGTATGTAATTTTTTTTCTAATGGAATACACTTGTTCATTTCTGTATACCACTGTTGCATTTTAAGGCTTGATTCTATTTTCCAAGTTGTCATAACACACTTTTTTGCTACTGACAGCGCTGTCATAATAACTCTATTTTGGGCTCTGTCTAATGTTAGTCCTTTTTTCTGTCTCTTATATTATTTAACAGAAAATTTTTTGAATCTTTTGGCATATTATTTTTTGTGATTTTGTTTAATATTAGGTTTAAATCTTCCCAGAAAAATTTTATTTTTGAGCATGTCCAAATTGCATGTAACATTGATCCAATCTCTTGTTTGCAAAGAAAACATCTCTCCGATGCTGTTGGGTCCCATTCTTTTAATTTCTGAGGAATAATAAATAATCTGTATAGCCACGCTGCTGAAAACCCAACTGCGCTGGGTGGGTCACGTCTCCAGAATGGAGGACTATCGCCTTCCCAAGATTGTGTTATATGGCGAGCTCTCCACTGGCCACCGAGACAGAGGTGCACCAAAGAAGAGGTACAAGGACTGCTTAAAGAAATCTCTTGGTGCCTGCCCCTTTGACCACCGCCAGTGGACTAATAATGCCTCCAACCATGCAGCTTGGCGCCTCACAGTTCGGCGGGCAGCAACATCCTTTGAAGAAGACCGCAGAGCCCACCTTACTGACAAAAGACAAAGGAGGAAAAACCCAACACCCAACCCCAACCAACCAATTTTCCCTTGCAACCTCTGCAACCGTGTCTGCCTGTCCCGCATCGGACTTGTCAGTCACCAACGATCCTGCAGCAGACATGGACATACCCCTCCATAAATCTTCATCCAAAAAGCCAAGCCAAAGAAAAGAATAGCCAGTTATATTGTATCATATGTAATCTAGTATTTAACATGTTCCTCGTTGTTCCTGTACACAACTCTTTCCATGTTTCATTCTTTATATTTATGTTTAAATATTTTTCCAACTTTGTTTCGGTTTATATTTTGTTTCATCCTCTTGTATTGCAATTTGATGTACATGTTGGTTATAAATTTTTAATTATCATTGTGTCTGTAATTAAATATTCATAGCTGCTACTTTCTGGTAATCTCAAGCTATTTCCCAATTTATCTTTTAAAGAAGTTTTCAACTGGTAATATGCAAACATTGTACCTTGTGTTATTCCATATTTATCTTTTAATTACTCAAATGTTAATAAATTATTTCCCAAAAAGCAATCTTCTATTTTCTTGATTCCTTTTCTCGCCCATTCCTTGAAAGATAAATTATCTATTTTAAAGGGGATTAATGGGTTTTGTGTCAATAATATTTTTGGTATTTGATCATTCATCTTTTTTTCTTCCAGGTATATTCTTTTCCATAATTTAAGTATATGATGTAATACTGGTGAATTGTTGTATTGTACCAATTTTTCATCCCAATTATAAAGTATGTGTTCCGGAATATTTTCTCCCTATTTGTCTAATTCTATCTTAGTCCAGTCCAGTTTTTCTCCTCTCTGATAAAAATCTGATAAATACCAAGGTTTTTGTTGAGGTGATGGAAAGGATTGATGGGGGAACGCCAGAGTGAAATTATCTACCTGGACATTACCAAGGCCTTTTAACAAAGTCTATAGAAACAATTTATTTTTATTACTTTCAATAATATACTTGTATTATGTAACCATTAATCAATGATTATTTACTTTATATTCATTATTCAATTAATTCAGTTATTCACTTTTACTGTTGAACAATTCTAATCAAAGCAAGGACATGAGATAAGGGTGGCGAGAGACGATGAATCACGTGGTAAGAATACAGGATAGGGAGGATGAATAAAAGTTAATGGTGGCAGAATAACATGGAGATGTGCTTTAAAGCATGATTAGATAAAGGAATGAGAAATAATGGTGGCAAACCAAGGAATGGTATGCTGCTAAGATAATGGACATGATTGATTGAACAAGCAAGGTTAGAATTTAATGTAAAAAGAGGGTGCATGCTGCGATCAGGGGGTGGTCAGTGACTGGTCTTTTTGATTGCCCAAGCTTGTGTTTGCAAATAAAATATTTTTTTTGAAAACTATGTTTATAATTTTAGAATATATATCTATATCTATATATAGATATAGATATATATATATATATATATGTATATATATATTTAAAGACAAATAAAAATAAACAAAACTACCCCCCACCCACAACAGACCCCTCAAGCAGAGCAAAAAACATATATCATATGTTTTTTTAATTAATTACATAGTTAATCTCTTGGTGCCTGCTTCATTGACCACCGCCTGTGGGCTGATATCGCCTCAAACCGTGCTTCTTGGCACCTCACAGTTCGGTGGGCAGCAACCTCCTTTGAAGAACCCACCTCACTGACAAAAGACAAAGGAGGAAAAACCCAACACCCAACCCCAACCAACCAATTTTCCCCTGCAACTGCTGCAACCGTGTCTGCCTGTCCCGCATTGGACTTGTCAGCCACAAACGAGCCTGCAGCTGACGTGGACATTAGCCCTCCATAAATCTTCGTCCGCGAAGCCAAGCCAAAGAAAAGAAAGAACATAGTTAATTGCATACATTGCGTGATGTGTCAAACTTAAAGTAAAAAAATAAGATATTTCAAATAAGGTGACCACATCAGAACAAAAAAAAGAGTAATTATCATGCAAATTATACATTATTTTCTCCATATAAATACAGGATCTCAACTCATTAAGTCAACGAGCTATATTTAATTCCACATTATCTTTCCACTTAATCGCAATACATTTCTCACTTCTGGTAATGCCAAACAAACAAACGTCATCTGAAACTTGTCCATCCCCAAACCAGTAGCTAAAGATACAGTAAAACCCAACAAAAAAAAATAATGGATCCGATGGTAATTTAATCCTAAATAATTATTCCAAAATTTTTAAATAATTTCCAAAATGGTTGAACTTTTGAGAGTGATCACAATGCATTAATTTTTTTGCTAATTCTTTGCCAGATGTATGTGTTCGATCTGATTGACCACATCACCTAAGAGGAGAATATCTGATAAGTGGAATGGGGATGAGAACGGGAAGAAGGGGGAAATGATGTAAAGTTTGCTTGATATGGAAGACCCGGAACAATCTTTGTCTGGACTGGAGTCAGTGGGATGAATTTGAACAGGATGATTAATTTCTAAAGAAGCTCAACTGGGCCCCTCTGATACTTCCAAAGTCATCTGCCACTAGTGGTGTTGTCCATACCCAGTTAAATGGGGACTTACCACATTTGTTGTAGTTTTGCAGTTTTTTTTAATATATATTTTATTTTGTTTTTTTTTATATATTTTTTTTGTGTAGTTTTAGAAGGGAAATTTTATTTACGCAAGGGGGGCTTCTTTTTTTATACTTGTGTTTACTGTGTGAGATTCATTTTCTTAGTTAAATATGGCTAATTTGAATTTTGCAACTTTTAATGTTCAGGGTCTTAATAATCCTATTAAACGTAAATGTCTATTGGCTTATATTAAAATGTTGAAGGTTGATATTGCTTTTTTGCAGGAAACAGATATAACTGAAAGAGAACATGAAGCTGAAAAGGGATTGGGTTGGGCATGTTATTGCTTCTTCTTTTAATTCTAAGGTGAGACGAGTGACAATTTTGGTACATAAAAAGATACAGTTTGAATTGGAATCATTCTCTGTGAAAGCAAGCAGAGTTTTGATGGTGAATTGTAAAATGTTTGTGGAAATGTGGATACTGTTGAATGTTTACGCACCTAATGTAGACGACAAATGATTTGTATCTGAAACATTTTTGACTTTGACTTTGAATCAAGCTAATGAAAATATTTTAATTGGAGCAAATAAAAGTTTAAACTTTTCTGAAGGATTCTCCACATTGCCTGACTCATTTTTGGACATCAAAAAACCACAAGAAGTCCCACATAGTAGACTCACCCTGGAAGGTCAGATTGCAAAGGAGCCAGAGAGAGTCACATGCATCCAGGTTTGATCTACTGATGCATTTATATTACAAACACACCAAAATGCTGGAGGAACTCAGCTGGACTTTTTAGTGTCCAGAGGAAACAAAGATATATTGTCGACATTTCAGGCCTGAGCCCTTGTTCAAGGAATAAGTAGAATAAGCCAGAAGCAGGAAATCACAAAATTTACACCATGCTGGCTGTGGGAGGAAGACAGAACAACAAAAAGTATGAGTTGGATATGATAAGGAAAGTATTAATATCGACTTCTCTGGCTTTCGTTAACCACCCCCCCCCCCCCACTTCTTTTCCCGTCACCTTCCCCTAGCTCTGTCTCTCCCTTCCATCTCCTATCACACAAACATGATAAATTCTTACCTCATTGCTTTTCATATCCAATTAACACCTTTTGTTGGTCTGGATTCCTCCTTCAGCCAGCATTGTCTAAATTTTGAGACTTACTGCTTCTGGTGTTTCCAACTTATTCCTTGAAGAAGGGCTTAGGCCCGAAATGTCAGCAAAATATCATTGTCTCTTATGGGCACTGAAAAGACCAGCTGAGTTCCTCCAGCATTTCATTGTTTTTTTTTACTGCAACCACAGCATCTGCAGACTTTTGTGTTTCACTTTGCATTTATATCAATGACTTGGGTGACAATGTAGATAGCATGGCTTGTAAATTTGCAGACAACACCAAAATTGGTGGTATAATGAACAATGAAGAAGGTGATATGAATGGTTAGTCATTTTTCCACCCAGGGTAAGATACTCTAAAACTGGAGGGGAATGACTGAAGGTGAGAGGGGACCTGAAGGGGAACCTTCTCCACACAGAGGGTAATAGACATGTGGAATGAGCTGCCAGTGGAAGTTGCTGAGGTTATCTACTTTGGAAGGAAAAACTGAAAGATCAGATTATTATTTAAATAGAAAGTGATTGCAGCATGCTGATGGGCAGAAGAACTTGGGAGTGCTTGTGCATGAATAGCAAAAGGTTGGTTTGCAGGTGTAGCAGGATATTAAGAAAGGCAAATCAAATGTGGCATTCATTGCTAGAGGGATTAAATTTAGGAACAGGGAAGTTATGCTGCATCTGTACATGGTACTGGTGAGGCTGCATCTGGAGTAGTTTGATCAGCTCTGGGCTCCTTACTTGAGGAAGGGTGTACTGGCTTTGGAGGCAGTCCAGAGGAGGTTCACCAGGTTGATTCTAGAGATGAGGGGGTTAGTCTATGAGGATGGATGGAGTCACCTTTGTCTGTACTTGTTGGGATTTAGAAGAATGAGAGGGGATCTTATAAAAATGTATAACATTATGAAATGCATAGATAAGATAGAGTTAGATAAATTGTTTCCCATTGGAGGGGGAGACTAGAACTAGGGTAGTAGATCCAAGACAGAGATGAGGTGGAACTGCTTTTCCCAGAGGGTGGTGAATCAATGGAATTTGCTGCTCATTGAGACAGTGAAGGCTTCCTCACTAAATATATTTCAGATAAGGCTGGATATATTTTTGCATAGTAGGGGACAAAGGCAGGGAGGTAGAGATGGGAGCGTGGCCCATGTGAAAGACTTAGACAGGTGTTTTGATCAAGCTGTCCATGAAGAGTATCAAAAAGACATTAAAATCTTAAAATTAAGAATATTTTCACTAAAAAATAGATAGGTATTAAGAAACCAAGGCAGCCAAGAACAAAAGCCAAGGAAGTTTCTACTCAGCCAGGAACATCATGCGAAAGCCCGAAAGGGAGTGGTGTAAGAGTGCCCTCAGGACTAGCGGACCCTGGCAGAGCTGAGGAGTCGGGACAAAAACTAAATCTTATCATGGAAAGAATGGAAATCTTGAACAATCAATTTGTAGGCATTAAAAATATAATGAGAGACATGACTGAAATTAAAGAAATAATTGAAGACCTAATAGAAAAAATGAACCAAGCAGAAGTAGACTTAGTAAAAACACAACATAAGCTAAAAGCTTTGGAAAAAGATGTGAAGAAATGGGAGTTAGACAGACAAGGTCTGCTGGAAAAGATCAACCACATGGAGAATTTTAGTAGACAAAATAATGTTCAAATTATCAGACTGAAAGAATGAATCAAGGGAAGAGATCCAGTGAGTTCCTTTGAAACATGGATCTCATGAATGCTGGGAGAAGACAAATTCAGAGAAAAATTACATATGGAAAGGAGTCACTGCACCCTTGGACCCAGAAGAGTCAGTGATCAGCAACCACGACCTGTCATGGTAAGACTTCTGAGTTACCAGGAACAGGAGACTATTCTGGGAGTGGCATATGAATACTCTCAGCAAAATAATGGCCCACCTAAGATTGACCATGAAATTTTTTCACGATTTAGGTCCTACTTTTATTAAGCAAAGGAAGGAGTTTGATGATGAAAAAGACATCTGCGTTCCAAAAACATGAACTATTCCATGATATACCCCATGACTCTGAGGGACAAAATGGCAGAAGGGAATTGGTGAATTTTTCAAGACTAAGAACAAGGTGGAAGACTTTCTGTGAGGTTTATAAAAAGAATAAGATTGCAAAAGAAGGAAACTGTGGAGAATGTTTACAATGGGACTAAGTAAAAGTTGTTTATTTTTTAAACCAGCTGGAATTTATTGTTGAAAAGTCAATTTTATTGGAATGTTCACGGAGAGCTCAGAAAAGAGCGAAAACTTGGGAAAGTAGTAGCAAGGTGGAGACTCTGGTCTAAGGGGGAGAATGGTGCCCAGAAAGGAGTACCAGGAGTGCTAAAGGGAGGGGGGTTCTTCTTCCTTGAAGGATTCCATGGGCCTTTTTAGTGGGTTTTCAGGGTTTCCTGTTTACATCATGGTCAGGGCAGGGACTTTGTATGTGTTTATTTAAGGGGAAAAGATCACCGTATTATTTAAGCAATCAAAAGGTAAGGTTTTATTTTTAAACAATATTTGTTTAAATATCAATATGGATAGAATGCTAAAACTTATTAATGGGATAAATGGGCTGGTGAAAAAGAAATGGGTCTTGGCTCACCTAAAAATTTAAAGGCAGATATAATCTTTCTACAAGAAACACATCTTACTAAATCAGAACATGCTAAATGGTGGAGCAAGTAATAACGTCTTCATTTGGTTCAAAAGCAAGAGGATTAGTGATCTTAATGAATAAAAATTTACCAATAATAATAGAAGATACACTGAAGAAGGCAATCCCCTTCTTGGATCCGAATGGGATTGAATTGAATAAAAGAGGAGATAGCAAAGGACTTTATTTACAAGTGGAATGTTAAGCTAAGAACAAAAAAAAGACATATGATTAGAATATGGCAAGAAAGAAATGATGTGTATCACTGAGGACACCATTGTGTAAAAACATTTCTCTCTCTACTACTGCAACCGTTATTGCAGACATTTCAATCAGTTTCATCAGGCATGTCTTTTACTGATCAAATGAAAATTTTCAAGATGTTAAATCTCTCTATGACAACAGTTAATGACCGGTCATTTGCCACCATCATGACCTGGGCTAACCTATGATTTTATGACCATGGTTGATTACCAATGTCACATGAAGCTTTCCCATGTGAGTCTTTTACTCTTCAGTTTGGTGCATTTCCTAATATGACATTATAACCCTGTGATATTATAATCAGATAATTAAAGTAATAGGCAAGTTGAGGAATAAAGTTTCATGTCAGGGGATACTGAAGGAATTGGATTTGGTGCATTGTTGGTTGAGGTCAAAATATCTTAAACCTTGAACTATATCTCATGTCTGTCTGTAAGTTAGCTGTCTTGTGCATAACAATTCAATAAATTGCTTAGCAACATTGGCAAAGTCAGCATGCAATGAGTTGGCAATCTCCCTTACAGTAAATATTGGGATTCTGGGAAAGTACTCCTGCCTGGCTTTAATTTGTTTCGAGATTTTCTTTTGGTGTGGGCATGAGTGGGAGTTGATTGGAGGTTGCGCAACTTTTCATGGAGTTTTATTCTGAGACTTATAAATCAGGCTTTTTGGATTGACCTGTGTGCGCAAGGACATTATCGATTAAATTATGGAGCCCGAGGGAGAAGAACGGAGATGTAGTTAATCTCTACAGTTGGTGATCTTGGAAGATTTCGGCTTCAGTCAGCATTCGCTGCTGAGATTTGTACATGAATAGAGATACTTGCCCTTGTTGCTAAAGGGTCACTCGTGTTTGCCAGCTGCATCCCAATGCCAGAAACAATTTTGGAAAACAAGAGTATTAATTAAAACTGGCAAGAAGGATGCATAAATGATCTTATCAAGTCTTAATCGCTGAATTTGTTTTGACCAAAACAAATACAAGTGTTGAGTTGCAGGAAAATATTTAAATAAACATTTCCAATCATTAAGAGTCTAATAAATAAAACCCATCTGACTAATGGAATGGCCAAAAGTTACATCTGGATTTTGATTTGTCTTGGATAGTGCACACATGTAGAATCATCTTAAATAGGAACCCTCTGCATATCAGGAAACTAATGCAACTCTACTTAAGATCTAAGCAAAAAGTTTTATTTTCATTAATCACTCACTCTAATTGATCTTTTTGCCAAGATGACCAGCTTCCAACTCTAATTACACAATTCAGATTGAAACTCAGTCACACCTACACCCACAGGCACATCGAAGACAGGACTCCCATTGCCTCACCTGCTACCCCAATAGCTTTCTCATCCAACATTTCATCCTTTGTCATTTCGAGCACGGCATGGTTAGCTCAATGCTATTATAGCACCAACAACCCGGGTTTCAATCTGGTGCTGTCTGAAAAGAGTCTGGACATGCTCCCCATGTCAGCATTGGTTTTCCTTGGGTACTCCAGTTTCCCCCCTCCCTCCAAAACATATGGGGTTATAGGTTAATTTGGGTGAAGTTGGGCAGCATGGGTTTAAATAACTGGAATCAGCTTCTACAGTGCTGTAAATAAAATTTAAAATGTACTACCTGATCCCACTAGCAGTCACATCTTCCCTACTCCTCCCCTTTTGTGCAGGGACTGCTCTATCCGTGACTCCCTTGTCCGATTCTCCCTTCACTCAAACCGCCCCCTGTGATCACAAGAAATGCTGCACTTGCATCCACATCCCCTCCCTCACCGCAATTTGGGGGCCCTCTACAGTCCTTCCAAGTAAAGCAGCATTTTGCTTTGAATCTGCAGGGATCATTTACCACATCCTGTGCTCCCGATGTGGTCTCCTCTACATCGAGAGACTGGGCGCAGACGGAGAGATCGCTTTCTTGAGCACCTCGGCTCTGTCTGCCGCTATAACGTGAATCTCCCAGTGGCTACCCATTTCAATTCCCTATTCCATTCCCATGCTGACATGATTGTCCATGGTTTCATGCACTGCCAGACTGAGTCCACCTGCAAATTGGAGGAACAACACCTCACAGTCTGACTGAGCTCCCTCCAACCAAATACCATTAACTTGGTCTTCTCCAGTCCATTTTCCTATCTTTATTTTTCCTTTCCTCTAGCTCTGTCTCTCCCTCTCTCTCTCTCTCTCTCTCTCTCTCTCTCTCTCTTTCCTTTTCTCTATCTCTGCATTCACAGAAGCCACCCACTTCCCCAATATATTCTCACCTTCCCTCTCCTATTCTCTTATGTCCAATGATCACCTTTTGTCTGTTGGTCTGTGCTCCTACCCCTAACCTTACTTTCCAACTCTCTCTAGCCTTTTAATTCAGGTCCATCCCTGCTTTTTCACTCATACCTTGAGAAGGGCTCAGAGCCGAACCATCGGTTATATATCTTTATCTCCTATGGTTCTGTGAGATTGGCTGAGTACCTCGAGTATTTCTGTGTTTTCCTTCAGACATACATAGGTTCAGTTTATCCATTTTTTTATCAAGTCACGGTTCACATCACGAGCTAAGATTTGTACTTAATAATATGCATGCGTATCCCTGATTTCTCTTGGCAAAGTACTGACTCACTTTATTTCCTAGTCTACATTTCCACTTTATCCTTGCTACATTTTGTGTAAAAACAATGACTTCTTTAATGGCTCTCATCATCTTCCCCTCCATCCAAAGCATTTCAAAAGGACCACTCTTTGTGACTTTTTGATCCATTCTTTCATCTCCTCCAACCATCCCTCTTCTCGTTCACTTTTCCTCGCCACTGCAGGGAACTGAACAGCAGTCATTTTACCCTATCCTTTCCCACCATTCAAAGCCAAAATGAAACACTCCCAAGCAAACTCAGGCCTAATTTCTGAGATCTAGGCCTCTTCAACCTGCTTTGCACCTGAACCCTTGATTTACTGTCTAACACGCTGCAGTCATTGAAGATGGCTAACAGCATCTCTCCTGTGCTCATACTCAACACTAGCGCTCCTCTAGGATGTGCACACAATCACTTTACTCCCACTACATCTGCCACTGTATGGCTAAATACTATTCCATCTCCATCTTCAAATTTGCTGATGACGCCACAGAAGTGGGCAGTGTATCAAAAAATGATGAAACAGATTACTGGAAAGTGATTGAAGGTCTAGAGGCGTGGGCAGCATGGTTAACATAGCGGTTTGCACATTGCTCTAACCAGCTACCAGGGTTTGAATCCAGCACTGTATGTAAGGAGTTTGTACATTCTATCCATGTCTGCCTGAGTTTCCTCCAGGTGCCTTCAAAAATTTAGGTTAATAGATGTATTTGTGGGGCACAGGCTGATGAGCCGGAAGGGTCTATTACTGTGCCGTACATCTATTTTTTTTTTAATATATAACTTAATAACCTCTCTCTCAATGTCAATAGCACAAAGGGTATGATCACTGAGTACACAAGTGGGGTAGAGTGCACAGCCATGTCCATATCAATAGTACTGAAGTGGAAAGGGTAGATTGCTTCAATTTCTAAGGACTAAACAACCACAAAGAAGGCATATCACACAGGGGTAAAGTTAAACAATTACCTTATTAACAAAAAAATTCACCTTCAAACTTTAATTCAAAATCCCCCCTTATATAACAATGTCCACTGGTTGCTATGCAAATTTCTATAACAGTGTAAAACTAATAAATTCCCCAGCCTAAATAGAACATATGTAATTAAAGTCTAAGCTACACTTCCAACCAGCCCACAGAAAAACTTAGACACAAAACAAACACAAATCACACAAGACTCACAAAACTTCAATCTCAACCAAAGCAAATATCAGAAACAAAATTCACTTTGTTTGGTAAACTGAAGCCAAAAGATCTTTGAGAGAGAGAGAGAGAGAGAGAGAGAGAGAGAGAGAGAGAGAGAGAGAGAGAGAGAGAGCACAAAATTCGAAGTTGTCTTGTGTTGCTTACAGAGAGAGGAACCACTGGCTTGGTCTGGATCCTTCTGGTTGCCTTCAGAATGTTCATCCTTCTTGAAATCCCAACATTCTAAACTGTCCTCCAGACCATGACTCATGCTCTGGGACTCTTGCCACTCCACAGCACCCCCCAGTGGTGTTTTATCGTCCAAGTCCAGAAATTTTTAGATCATTTTCTGCACATGCCCAGTCCGTCTCCCACTCTCTCAGCAGTCCACCTTCACCTTGGCTCTCTAAGGCAAACTGTCTCTTTTTAAC
This sequence comes from Narcine bancroftii, assembly GCF_036971445.1. Lineage (NCBI taxonomy): Eukaryota > Metazoa > Chordata > Chondrichthyes > Torpediniformes > Narcinidae > Narcine > Narcine bancroftii. The sequence continues at coordinate 140,699,767 of NC_091469.1, read as the reverse complement.
ATAAAATCACACAACGCATAGGCCAATACACAACACAGAACTCTGTAACAATCACCAGTTGTTATATAGAGAATTTAGGTTAAAATGACTTAAGTTAAAATGTGATGATTAATCATAAACAGGGAAGCCAGAACGGACAGGGAGTTTACTAGCAGTCAAGGACAAAAGGATCTGCTGAATATGTTTTTTTAAACCTATCTTTTCATGGTCATAGTGAGAGACATGCAGGAGACAAAGGATTGATAAGAAGGGTGAGAAACAGAATTTAGTGTATGTAGAGTTCGCAGCGTACGTAACGAACGTGATAATTAAAAATGCAGTTATACTTAGAATGCTTTTGTAATACTAACCAATTAAAATAGTATTAATAAGAAGGGGAAGGGCAAACAATAAGGGTATAAAAATCAATGCACTGTATGTATCGGGGCTTAACTGGTGAGAAACCAGTTGAGTCCAACTCTGCAGACTTGTAAATAAAGCTTGTCGTGTCATCAGTTTTAAAGAGACTCATGTGTGAGAAGTTTTATTTCTGACAAATGGGGGCTCGTCCGGGATCTACACTCCGGCCGTGAGGGGAGGCGAGAAGAGGGACATCGGAGGCGGTGCACCCCGCTGAGTTCAGCGGCTCCTAGTCCCTTGCTCGTCGCTTCGGGTGGCTTGAGCGAGTGGTATCCGGACAAGGTGACACGACAAGACGGAGAGGAGAAGGGTGACGGTTCAATCCCCGGGAAGACACCGGTAAGTGACGACTTACGATTGTGGTGTGGGGATTGGGTAACAGGTGTAACGGGATACACCTGTTTGGATAAAAACCTAACGTAATAGATCAGGTATAGATCTTTTGTCGTAGCGTGAGGACCCTGTCGCGGGACTCTAGGATAGACCCCAGGGAAACCTCGGCGGTAACCGAAGGAGGGACAGCACCTCCGACGAAGTGCCGAGAAGAGAGGGGTCAACCCCAGGAAAACCTCAGCGGTAACCGAAGGAGGGACAGTACCTCCGACGAGGCGTCTGAGAAGAAGGGAGTAGGGTCCAGAACGAGAGGGTCCTCAGCAACGATAAACAGATCTAGGTGGGAAAATGGGAGGATCAAAATCTAAGGGCTCGTCTGAAAATTCAGGACAATTCCTGGGAGTACCCCTTGACAGCCCTTTGGGGAGAATGTTTGAAAATTGGGATAGTAAAAGATATCGGGACAAAAACAAGAAAAAGATGGTCCAATATTGTCTACTTTGGTCAAAACAACCTATTAAAGGTTCCTCGGTCTGGTGGCCGAAATTTGGATCTGATGAGGATTGGGTTAGACAAGCATTAAACATATATGTAAATTCGAGACAAAAGGTGAATCAAGAAGAGTCAGCATATGCATTTTGTTGGGTTCCCTGGCCAGGATCCTTAACAGAATGTTTTAAATTGAGGGTAGCGGGAGAAAAGAAATGGGAACCTCTGGACAACCTTCCCCCTCCTTATATTCCCCCGGTGCCTACTGCGCCCGAGGAAAGCTTATTACCGGAGGGGAAAGGTGATGAAACTGATTGCCCCGAAGGGGGCCGGGAAAAAAAGGATGAATTAAGGGAGTCGGACCCTAAACTTCCACCGGTAAACCGACCCTGGACAAGATCCCAGACTGGTCCAGGACCATCAAAGTTTTCAATAAGCCTAAATCCCCTAAGAGAAGTTCCTATGGGAGGACCGGGAGGGGGAACGGGATATGTGAATGTTCCCCTAACTAGTACAGAGGTGCGGGGATTTAAGAAAGAAATAAAAAAGTTATTAGAAGATCCTATAGGACTGGCTGAACAGCTTGACCAATTCCTGGGACCAAACACGTGGGAAGAGATGCAGGCAATAATGGGAACATTATTCTCACCCCAGGAGAGGCAGATGATTCGACGGGCTGCCCTCCTCATGTGGGAATATGAACAACCTGGGGACCCTAGACCCCATGAACAAAAATATCCCTTAAATGAACCCAGGTGGGACAAACGAACACCCGAGGGATTGGCAAGTATGAGACAATATAGAGAGTGGACAATTAAAGGGATACGGGAGGCTGTGCCAAAGGGTCACAATTTTACCAAGGCATTTGGGAACCACCAGGGAAAAGACGAGTCCCCTACTGATTTTTTGGAGAGGGTGAGAAAGAATGTCCAACAGTATGCTGGCGTGGACCCTAGTACACCAATGGGTGAACAGCTTATTCGAATTGAATTTGTTTCCAAATCATGGCAGGACATTAGAAAGAAACTAGAAAAGGAGGAGGACTGGAGCGAAAAACCCCTAAGTGACCTGTTAAAAAAGGCACAAAAAGTATATGTGCAGAGAGAAGAAGAAGATCAAAAGAGGGCGACAAAGGTTATGGTACAGACTATCCGACAGATGAATGCTGAATCCAGAGGGGAAAGAAAACAAAACCTTCCTCTAAACAATCCAAGATATCCAAGAGAGGGAAGACCCCGGAGGTTCGTTAAGTGTTATTACTGCAATGAGGAAGGACACTTTAAGAGGGAATGCCCCCGATACAAGAGGGAATTGCGTGCCCTCGAACTTATGGAAGAAGATTAGGGGTGTCAGGGGTTCCAAATGTTAGGGACCAAATATAAGAGGGAACCCCTGGTAAAACTAAAAATTGGTCCCAAGGGAGAAGAGGTGGTGTTTATGGTGGACACAGGAGCGGAACGAAGTAGTGTAATAACTGTGCCAATTGGAACTGAGCCTGTAAAAAGTAATTTGACAATTTCTAGGATAGAAGGGGCTCCCAGAATGGTATCAATAATTCCCCAAGTAACAGTGAAACTGGAAGAAAGAGAAGGGGTACAAGACCTCTTGTTATTACCATCGGCTGGATTTAACCTCCTAGGAAGGGACTTACAGGCTCTCCTAGGTTTGGGTGCTCTCCCTGTGGACGGAGAAGTGCGAGTCCACCTCTGCGCTTTAAAGGAAGAGGATGAACGGCAGATTGACGAGAGAGTCTGGTATAAGGAGGGAAATCGAGGAGGTCTGGACATCCCACCTTTACATGTCACATTAATACCAGGTCATCAGCTGGTAAGGAAACGTCAGTATCCTATTTCTTTGGAAGGGAGAAAAGGGCTACAGCCGGTAATTGAGACTTTAATACGAGACGGACTATTAGAAGAATGCATGTCACCTTATAACACCCCTATACTCCCAGTGAAAAAGTCAGATGGATCCTATCGCCTAGTTCAGGATCTAAGAAGTTTGAATGCTATTGTTCAGACCCGCCACCCAGTGGTGCCTAATCCCTATACTATTATGAGTCGGATTCCCCCAGACCATGAGTGGTTTAGTGTTATCGACTTGAAGGATGCCTTCTGGACGTGTCCATTAGAAGAGGAAAGTAGAGATATGTTTGCGTTTGAATGGGAAAATCCATGGACAGGTAGACGGAGACAGTTTCGGTGGACTGTATTGCCCCAAGGGTTCACTGAATCTCCAAACCTGTTTGGACAAATGCTAGAACAAATCCTGGTGGACTATCCACAATCTGATGATTCCCAACTAATGCAGTATGTGGACGATTTACTATTATCAGGACCCAAGGAACAAGAAATGAGGGGAGATACCATTAGACTCTTGAATTATCTGGGGAAAAAGGGTCTACGGGTGTCCAGGAACAAGTTACAGTTTGTTGAGAGAACTGTGATATATCTGGGACACCAGATAAGTAAAGGACAGAAACGGATTACCCCTGAACGGATTGCGGGAATCACTAGAATGCCGTTACCCCGTAATAAGAAAGAAATAAGACAATTCCTGGGACTCTTAGGTTACTGTAGGTTATGGATAGAGGACTACTCAGCTTTGGTGAAGTTTATGTATGAAAAACTGACAAATGAAAATGAATATCCATTGAAATGGACCCAGGAGGAGGAGGGATGGTTCGAGGACTTGAAGCATCGCCTGACACGAGCCCCAGTACTCACTCTGCCCTCTTTAAAACAGCCCTTCCAGCTATTTGTCACTCATAACCAAGGAACAGCTGTGGGAGTTTTAACACAGGAAAAAGGCGGTCAGCGACACCCAGTGGCTTTCCTTTCCAAAATGATGGACCCAGTGTCTCGCGGATGGCCGACGTGTATCCAGGGAGTAGCGGCTGCTGCTCTGTTGGTAGAGGAAGCACGTAAACTTACTTTTGGAGGAAAGATGACTGTGTACACCTCCCATTCTGTGAGTGTTTTATTAACACAAACTGCCCATCGATGGCTGACTGATTCTCGCATATTAAAGTATGAAACCATTTTAATGGTTGGAGAAGATTTACAGTTTGCAAAGATTAATAGCTGCAACCCAGCTCAGTTTTTATACGGCAGTGAAACAGAGAGAGAGGTGGAGCACGACTGTGTCGACTTGACAGATCTTCAGACCAAGACCCGAGAAGACCTTTGCGATACTCCGCTGGGAGAAGGATATGAATTCTACATTGACGGCTCTGCCAGATGTGTTGACGGAATGAGAAAAAATGGGTATGCTATAATAGAAGGAAATACTTGGAAAGTAGTAGAATCCACGAGACTACCCGGAAGCTGGTCAGCACAATCCTGTGAACTATATGCCTTGCAGAGAGCCCTCAGAATACTGGCAAAGAAAATTGGAACGATTTACACAGATTCCAAATACGCATACGGGGTAGTGCATACCTTTGGTAAGATCTGGAAGGAGCGTGGTCTAATTACATCAAGAGGAAAGGAATTGGCACACGAACAGATGATTACTCTGACTTTAGAAGCCTTGACATTACCCCAGGAAATAGCAGTGGTCTACATACCAAGCCATCAGAGGGGAGATAACCCGACAGCAATTGGAAACAGACTGGCTGATGAAGAAGCCAAAAGAGCAGCCATGCAACAAGAAGTCCGTTTGCTGACCTTAATCCCAATAAGGCAAGGCATAAAGAAAGCTCCCATTTTCACTGCTAAGGAAGAAAAGGACATGGATCAGCTGGGCGCAAGCCAGTTGCCTGATGGAACATGGAAGACACCAGATGGAAGAATGGTTCTAAATAAAGAAATAACTCGCAATATTTTAAAACACCTGCATCATCAGAGCCACTGGGGCACCCAAGCCTTATGTGACACAGTGCTTCGAGAATATGTGTGTAAGGGAATCTACACCTTGGCCCAACAGGAGGTGCAAAATTGTTACCTATGCACAAAAATTAATAAGAAGGTAATGAGGACAGGGACCATGGGAGGTCAACCATTAGCCATACGCCCTTTTCAACATATCCAGATCGACTTCACAGAGTTACCTCAAGTCCAAAGATGGAAATATCTGTTGGTGATAATAGATCACTTTACCCGATGGGTGGAAGCCTTCCCAACAATAAATACTACAGCCTCTACAGTAGCTCGCCTCCTCCTAGAGCAGATAATCCCCAGATATGGTATAATGGATTCTATAGACTCAGACAGGGGTCCACATTTTTCTTCAAAAAATCCAGCAATTGATTTGTAATGCATTACAGGTCTCTTGGAAATTACATACCCCTTGGCATCCACAAAGCTCAGGGAGGGTTGAACGTATGAATGGAACACTAAAAATGCAATTGACAAAGTTAATGGTGGAAACTAAAATGCCTTGGATAAAGTGTCCTGGCTTTATTGAGAATTCGTACTGCCCCACGAAAAGATGTAGGGCTGTCCCCTTATGAAATGATGTTTGGGCTTCCCTTCTGGAGTACAGTTGAAGGGTGTCCCACCTTGGGGGAAGGGGATATATTTGTTAGGAACTATTTACAGGCACTGTCACGCTCTCTTGCAGATTTACGAAAGAGAGGACTATTAGCACAAACACCACCTTTATACTTTTCTTTACACAAAGTGGAACCAGGAGACTGGATTCTCATCAAGACCTGGAAGACTGAAAAACTCCAGCCCCAGTGGGAAGGTCCATACCAAGTTCTCTTAACTACAGAGGCTGCAGCACGAACAAGAGAGAAGGGGTGGACACACGCATTCAGATTTAAGGGACCTGTAGAGGCGCCTCAGGACCCTGATACGAACTCAGATTGGACTTGTGTTCCTGGAGAAAAACCTCTTACCTTACGATTTCGAAAAAAGACTTAATTCACAATGTTATTGTTATGTTCTTTGATTTTTCTTAGTTTGCCTATGTCTTTATCAGGTGTGAAATGTAAGAAATGCAGAGACACAGTGGTCCTGTTTCAGGACCACATTTGGGGAAGAAAGGAAGGTAATTTCATTTCCCATACCTCAGTTCCTGAGAAATGCTGGGCAGAAAATACCACCCAACATCCATATACCCCTTGTGTGGAAAAAGAAGGAAATAATATGGGTCATTATATACAGATTCCTAATACCACTCCTTTCCCTCTTAACGGTTGGAAGGGTGACTCAAGCCCACCATGCCCTGATGGACTCTGGTTTTGCATACACCAGCGTACTGTTCCAATGAAAAGTTACACTCCACACTCGAAAATGCCTGTCCCTTTAAGACAGCCGGACTTAGTTCGAGTCCATCCAAATAATCATGTAAGTTTCGGTAATGCAGTTGGGGGAGATAACCTTTTTGTAGATCTGGCAACTAAAATTGCAGGAACTTTTAATGTAACCAATTGTTGGGTCTGCGGGGGTCCATGGATGTCAGAGCAATGGCCTTGGTGGGGGGAGCCCCTCAATTCATTGACCATGATTTCCCGAATTTGGACAACTAACCGAACGAGATCAAGAGAAACTTGGTCTCTCTCTAACGTCCCCTCTGGTTTTTATTGTCTCTCACGAGCCGGCAAATACCCAGTAGGAGAAAGTCCCTGCAAGGCTGTATGGATTCGCATTTCGCCTGGTATTTTCACTTGGTTTCCTAAACCCCAGACTTGGTTCTTATCCACTGTTTTTAAAACTAATTGCCTACCCCTGTCTAATAGCAGTATTCAGTTTTGGAATTGTACCACTTCCACCATCACAGGACCATACCAATCAAATCCCGTTCTTAAAAGAGTTTGGGAAAGGGGGTATGGAGTTTCCCCAAATGGATTATTCTGGGTATGTGGTAATAAAGCTTATACTCATCTTCCCTCACAGTGGAGTGGAACTTGTTTCCTAGGAATAATCCGCCCAGAATTTTTCCTCCTACCCCACGATCACGGTCATAAATTAGGCGTGAAGGTTTTTGATACATTACACCGTCAACCCCGCTCTACCACGATACATTTGGGACAATGGGGAGATGATTGGCCTCCAGAACGCATAATTCAATATTATGGTCCCGCTACATGGGCTCAAGATGGATCCTGGGATTATCGTACTCCTATATATATGTTAAATCGCATAATTCGCTTACAAGCAGTCCTTGAAATTGTTACAAATCAAACAGCTCTAGCCCTGCAATTACTTGCATCCCAGCAAGGTCAAATGCGCTCTGCTATATATCAGAACCGTCTGGCCCTAGACTATCTCCTAGCCACGGAAGGAGGTGTATGTGGAAAGCTTAATTTGACAAACTGCTGCTTACAGATTGATGATAATGGCAAAGCCATTCGAAAAATCGCTGATAATATTCGTACATTGTCCCATGTACCGGTTCAAACCTGGCATCCTTTCCCACAATTAAATTGGATGGACAAATGGTTTGGAGGAACCTGGTGGCGTACCTTCTTGTGGGTCATCGGAGGTATTTTATTCCTCCTACTTATTTTGCCCTGTATTATTCCCTGTCTACGCAGCCTGGTGATTTCCATGGTCCAACAAGCTATGCAACCAGGGGGAATGGGAGACCCTGTAAGACTTTTATTTCAGCGTGAGATTAATGTATCATAAAACGTTTCTCTTCCCTAGGTTAAAATCCCCATTCATATCTATATATATATTCAACACATTTTAAAGAGAGAAAGGGGTGGATTGTTATATAGAGAATTTAGGTTAAAATGACTTAAGTTAAAATGTGATGATTAATCATAAACAGGGAAGCCAGAACGGACAGGGAGTTTACTAGCAGTCAAGGACAAAAGGATCTGCTGAATATGTTTTTTTAAACCTATCTTTTCATGGTCATAGTGAGAGACATGCAGGAGACAAAGGATTGATAAGAAGGGTGAGAAACAGAATTTAGTGTATGTAGAGTTCACAGCGTACGTAACGAACGTGATAATTAAAAATGCAGTTATACTTAGAATGCTTTTGTAATACTAACCAATTAAAATAGTATTAATAAGAAGGGGAAGGGCAAACAATAAGGGTATAAAAATCAATGCACTGTATGTATCGGGGCTTAACTGGTGAGAAACCAGTTGAGTCCAACTCTGCAGACTTGTAAATAAAGCTTGTCGTGTCATCAGTTTTAAAGAGACTCATGTGTGAGAAGTTTTATTTCTGACACCAGTGACCATACCTGAACCAAACATGTTGACGCGATGGGCAAAAGATTACACCAATGCCTCTAATTCCTTAGAAGACCAAGGAAATTCAGCATGTTCCCCATATCCCTTTACAACTTTCACAGGTGCCCCATTGAAACCATTCCCTGCTGAATGCATCACACTTTTCTCACATGTATGGGTCCTGATCTGCTCAAGATTGGAAGGAACTGCAAAAGGTGAGTGTAGTGCACTGTTAGACAGAATCAGACACACACAAGGTAAAGATTGTACAACAGGCTTTAATCCACAAAGACTTCCACAGAGCCAGGCTGGCTGTAGCTGCAGTAACTCTGAGAGAGACTTGAGAGGCTTATATCCTGGAGGGTGATTGACACTCGACCAGGTGTGGCTTGATCCATTCAGATCGACTGACTGACAGCCGACCAGGTGTAGTCCTGTCCTCCTTATTCTCCTATAGGTACAGAGGTTGCCCCTGCAGTAGGCCAGCGGTACACTCCTGCAGGTACAGAGGTTTCCCCCTGCAGTAGGCCGGTGGTGTGCCACCAAAGTGAGACTGTTGCTCAGAACATTAGGTAAACTTCCGTGAACTTCATAGACATCGGCCACTGCCTCAGAACGGCAGCCAATGTACTGAAGGACCTATCTGACCCAAAAACACTCTCTTCCCCCATCTCACATCAGGGAGGAGGCTGAAGAGTGTGATAGTGTGCTGCAACAGGATTAAAGGTAGTTTCTTCCCCTCACCCATCAGGGTCCTGAATGAATGCTTTCATGATGTCCTGGTTTGTACTAGTCAATGGAGTGAAACATGAACGTCAGCAGATGCAGTAGTTGAAGTAAAAACACAATGCAGGAGAAACTCAGCTGGTCAAACAGTGTACTTTATACAGCAAAGTTAAAGATAGATAACCAACGTTTCATCAAGGTACCTGTACTCTTTCATTGTACCTCTTGCTCTTCCAGTTAATGTGGCTGTATGTACATTAGAGTTGATCTGGTAAAGAAAAAGTGCCTCGCTGTACTAAGCATAATGTGACAAATAAACCTGAACTTATTCACATGCACTTCTCATAATGTATTTGGTGCTCAGAATGTCCTCTTCAACACTGGAGGAATTAAATTGGGTAATGCTTTGAGAAGTGGGTGACCCTAAATTCTCCACTAAATTGTCCACCCCACTCCAACTCTAACTTATCTGACTGCGGCATCCTTTACTTCCATAATAAGGCCCAACGTAAGTTCAGAAAAAAGCAGCATGATTTCATACACAAATGGCCAGTCCTGTGGTAAGGTTGTCTATCTGTAATATAAGTTCAGTAAATCTGTATTTCTCACACTGTACAGACATTGCCTAAACTACTCGGTATTTTCAATATTCTATTATTTGTTGTAGGCCACCCTTAACGTTCTGGCCTGTATTTAACAGCCTTTGCAATTCATTTTTTTTTCATTCTCTGTAAGTTCTCTCTATAATCTATAAACCATACATTAATGCGAAAAACAATATCACCTTGGTAAACCTGGTCTTAGTATATCAGTGTAATTTCCTTTGTCTGACCCACCCTTCCCCCTACGCTCTCTGCACTTAAATCCAACTTAATAGCTTTCCAGGGTAAAGGTGAAAATAAAGGTAGAGGTAAAGTTTCCATTTTTGTCACGTAATACGACATTTAGAATGTAACCTATATGAAATTGTTTGGCTTTTGTCTACCGTAAGGCAGACAAAGAGCCGTCACTTCGTCCAGTGCCCCTCACAGAAACCCTCAGCACCTGGTGTTCCCTCCAAGTACCTTAGCTTCCGCGATCAGACAATCTCAGGTATATTCAGGCCGTTAGGTACAGTGTTGAAACCTACACAGTTAACTTTATTTCTCTTTTCCTGGATGCAGCCTGGCCTGCTTAAGAAAGCAGCCTCACCAATCTTCATTCTGCTACTATCAGGAAGGAGGTACAGGAGCCTAAAGACGAACTACCCAGCGGCTCATGGACTTCCCCTCTGCCATCGGATTTCTGATTGGACAATGATCCACAGACACTACTTCACCTTCTCTTAATTTTGCTCTGATTTATTTATTTTTTCCTTTTTGAAATATTTTTTATTGATTTTAATAAAGAACTTATACAAACAAATAAGGGTACAATTCTTGAAGATAATATAGACAGTTACATAAACTAAATAAGATATTCTGTATATCACTAACATACATAAATTGTAAATCATATCCAAAATTCATATTCTAAATAGCATATATCATTTTTGGGAAAAAAAACCTAATAATATTTAAAAAAAGAAACAAATTATTTATTTATTTTTAAATGTAAATTTACAGTGATATTTGCCCTGTGACGCTGCCACAAAACAATGAATTTTGTGACATGTTCATGACAATAAATTCTGATTCTGAGTGTTTCCAGCATTTTCTGATTTGCAGAAACCACACTTTTTAAAACTTGTCCTTTATTTTTCACCATGGGAAAGATTAACCGTGGTCAACGTTATTATATTCACGTTTCCTTGTGTTGAACGTTGCTTGCTCTGTTTCACATACTTGGAGGGTGTTTTCTGCTCAGTTAGTTCTGGAACATGTGGATGATTTGGAAATTAAGAAAAAAAACCTTCCAGAAAGAAAATAAAGTGTTCTTCTGAATCTTTCCATCATGGAGTAGATTCGCCAATAGACTTACTCTCGAAAACTAATTCTGTGGTGTTAAGCAGCATTTATGTAATTTGAATGAGCAAGATTATTTGTCCCATTATGTTTTGGCAACCTTTGCACTAAATTCTTAAATGTCTGGGAGTGCCCTGAAGATTAATTTATTTATTCATTCTGGCCCATTCTTCAATAACAGCAAAATCTGGCCAATTAAAAAAAAAGACTGTAAATCTTTTCTATTGCAGAAGAGATGAGGTCTGTGGCAGATCAACCAATAAAATATTGAATGTTAGTGTGGATTTGGAAGAGTAGGTGGCCTATTTCTGCTCCTATTTCACTGTGTTCTTGAATTACAATAGTGAATGAATGTTGGGTTAAATTCACATGCTGTATGTTACTTGGCTCATGGAGGGAGCTGGGGGAGGATGGTTGTGGACAGCAAGGAAGGCATCTAAAATTTGCAGTGGGATCTAAAATAGCTGGGAAAATTGGCTGAAAACTGGTAGATGGAATTTAATGGGGACAAGTGTGAGGTAGGACAAACCAAGGCAGGACTTTCATGGAAAATGGGAGGGTGCTGTGGAGCATAATAGAAGAGAGGGAACTGAGAATGCAGATACATAATTCCTTGAAAGTGGTCTCACAGGTAGATAGGTTGTAAGGAGACCTTTTAGCACCTCGGCCTTCAGAACTCAAAGTATTCAGTACTGGAGTTGGGATGTTATGTTGAAGTTGTATGAGATATTGCTCATATTTGTGCAGTTTTAGTTGCACATCACTGGAAGGATATCAACAAGAATATCAAGCTGCGACGAGGAACTGAGTTATAGGGAAAGGTTGAATAGGTTAGGACTTTGTTCCTTGGCATGTCAGAAAATGAGGGGAGATTTGATAGAGGCATACAAAATGATGAGAGGTAGAGGTAGAGTAAATACAAGCAGGTTTTTTTTTTCACTGAAGCTAGTTGAGACAAGACCTAGAGGTCATGGGTTCAGGGTGATAGGTGAAATGTTTAAAGGGGACATTGGGTGGGAACTTCTTCATTCAGAGATTGGTGAGAGTGTGGAGCAAGTTGCCAGTGGAAGTGATGGATGTGGGTCTGATTTCAACATTTAAGAGAAATTGGAATAGGTACATGAATAAGAGGGGTATGGAGGGCTATGGTCCAAGTGCAGGTTGGTGGTGGTAGGCAGACTAATAGTTCAACATGGGTTAGAAGAGCTGTCGTGTTTTATGGTTCTATAGTTCCTGGGAAGCTATTGCCTCTTCGCAATGTCTTTATGTATATGAAGTTTATTCATTAATTCGTAAGAGGATAAAGATGAGATCGAAGTTCAGCTTTCCTTTTAGCAGTAGTCCAATAGAGGTAAATAGTGACAGAAAATGGAGTATAAGGGATGTGCCCTCCCCAGCCAAGAATATGAAACTTGAGTAATTAGCAGGCAACCAATCTGCTCCCATCCATTTTTAGAAACTTCTGTGACAGAAACTTTACATCCTAAAATCCTGTGCCATGATCTTGTTGGAGCAGAATTAAAGATTCATAATGTTGTTCCAACAGAAGTCTCCCACTGATCTCACTGAGCCTATGCCAAATCACTTCTGTCTTTCCCAATCTCTTCTGCTGTTCCCAAAATCCAACATTTTATTTCCCTTTAAATCCAATTCCCGTTTTAGTCATTTCTGCATCTGCCATGACACTCTGAGACAATACATTTCAGGACATGGACATTTGTTCTGGATATATTGGCAATTATTGATGTCAGTAATTTCTACTAGTATTTTGGACTGTTTTATGGGGTGTCAAATGACAATGCTAGAACCCGGATTTGTGAATTAGTTGACATGGGCATTTTAGTCACCAATTGTTCTCCCTTGAGCCATTTTGCTTCTAGTTAAATCTGTGCAAGGGAGCTGTTGAAAGATGAACCCAATTCACCAGGAATCATCTCATATTTTTCAGACCCAGAAAAACAAATAATTCTGCAAGGACCTGAGTAATGAGGCTTTTCCTAAATATGTGTGATGTGATCAGGAGATGAGCATCTGCGTTCCTGTTTGGTCAATCAAGGGTGGCACCACTTTCTCCTCCCTATTTTGGCACTTCCTAGTCATGTCTCAACTGGATTCAGGAAGAATCAGATTGACAGAAAGAAAAAACTTCAAATATCCTTGTAGCGAACTGAGATTCACTAGAAGGGTGCTGTACTAATGCGACTGGTCCCACATCCCAGCTCATCCCCTGGGGGCCCGTATATAATCCTGGTTTCCCGCCTGAACTCAGAACCCCCCCCCCCCGAAACCTGTTCATGAACCCTACCTGTGTTGTAAGCTAATAAAAGCGTTAGTTCTCCTCCAGTCGAATGTGAGTTTTTATCTACCCTACCATTTTATTAGCTTACAAACAAGGATAGAGGCATTACTCAAGACCAGCATGCTGTTAATAGATCCCCAGTCCCCCGATGCGACTGAGGATTTCGCATATTGGCTAGACTGCTTTCAGGCCTATCTGAATGTGACCAGGGACGTCTTCCATACAGATAAGCTCCGGACGTGGACGCTCATCCCATGGGTAGGGATGAAGGGGTAAGCAGTCGTCCGAGACTGCCCGATGTACGAAGCTGCTGTTGAGGCGCTGAAGGCTCACTACATGAAGGCCCCAAATGAGGTTCTAGCGAGGCACTGACTTGCCCTAAACTGCCAACATCCTGAAGAGCCAATTGCCAACTATCTGCTGGATCTGTGGACACTGGCTAAGAAGTGAAGGTATGAGGCCGCTTCGGGCCATGACTGGGAAGATGAACAGATCCAGGACACCCTGGTCACAGGGGACCGCTTGAGGTACATGAGGAAGCAACTGCTCGAGCTGGGAAGGAAGAACCTCGCTAGACATGTCGAGCTGGCCAAAGCACTGGAACAGGCCAGTCATGAGATCGACAACCTTGAGGCCAGCAAACTCACGTTCTCGGGTGAGCACCTCCAAGGACCAGCTGTTCCCGCTACATCGGCCCTCGCTCTGCCATTTCCAGAGCCCAGAAGTGCTTTTTCTGTGGCAATGGACAGCACCCCCATGCCCAATGATTGGCCAAAGACTTGGTGTGCTTCAGTTATGGGAAGAAGGGACATTGGGTGAGGGTCTGCTGTGCGAAGAGAGGTCCAGGGAAGTCCATGTCCTGTACCACTCCTGTATCCGATTCCAGCCTCAAGTAGTCTGCCCTGGACTCGCCCAAAATTGTCTGCTGTGCAAACCGCCACCTACAGAAATGGCACAAAAAGGCTCGGCAGCCACCTTGCAGTGGCCCAATTTTGAATTCAGCATCATCAGAGGAGGAAGAGGAAGAGGAGGAGGAAGGAAGAGGAGGAAGGAGGGCAGCCATCTTGCCACACTACGAGGTCGGCACCATCTTACCTGCACTGGTCGACTCAGGAATGGAGGGGGCCACTTGAGGGAAGAACATGGCATCTCCGGGAACTTGGCATCGCTGGTCCTCGACCAGAATAGAGCCTAGCACCATCCCATGGAGAGCGCAAGTAGTGGTAGTAAAGGGGAAAAACGTCCAGGTTAGTGATTGACTATAGCCAAACTATTAATAGATACACACTCCTGGACACATACCCCGTCCCTCACATTTCGGATATGGTGAACAATATTGAGCAGAATCGGGTCTAGTCAACCATTGACCTGAACGCTGCCTATCACCAGATTCCAATCTGTTCCGAGGACCACCCGTACACAGCATTTGAACCCCCTGTGAATGGGCAGGATGAAAAAGAGAATGCCATGATCTGGAAGACTGCCAAACTTGCCCTGAAGCAGAAAGGCCTTCCAGACTCGTGCTGACAAGATGTCCTCTCCATCGTGCTCCACTCAATTTAGTCACTACTCTGCACTGCAACCAATGCTATTCCACATGAGCTCGTGTTTACATTCGACAGAAGGTCACATCAGGGACTACACTTCCAGCCTGGCTCATTAGTCCTGGTCCGGTCTTTCTCAAGAAGCACATGAGGAGAAGCAAGACCAACCCCCTGGTGGAAAGGGTGAAGGTGCTCAATGCCAACCCCAAGTACGCCTAGGACCTGGCACCCGCCGGAACAGAGGATCCATTGCCTCAGGTGTCCCATGAGCTATTGAGTTTTTTTTTCCCCACCCCTGTTCAGGGCCTCAGGGGATCCGGTTCAGGAGAAGAGTGAAGCCCCCTCTATTGTCGAGCTGGAGCCCCAGAGTACTACCCTTCCATCACAGGCGGACCATGAGACTGTATCAAGGACCCGCCCCCCCCCCCCCCCCGCCCCCGGAATACGGCGCTCCACCGTAGTATTGTAAATAGTATTGCAAATATTTCTCTTCTGTGTCTGTTACTGGCTTCTGATCCTTGTTCTCTTCATCCACAGACCCTAAATTCTGAAGGAAGGTGTGAATGTAGTGAACTGGGATTGACTAGAAATGTCCTGGCTCCTCCCATCAGGGCCCATATATAAACCTTGGATTCCCGCCTAAACCCAGAACCCCTCTGAAGCCTGTTCATGTTGTAAGCTATAGTCTCCCTCCAGATGAGTGTGAGCTTTTATCTACCCTACAAATCTGCCACACAGAAAGCTATCCAGCTTCCTTTCAGTCACAAGAGATTCCAGAGGAAATCAGCTGTCAATCTGCTGAGGAAGAGGGATAGTCGACATTATGGGTCAAAACCCTCCATCGTGCCTTAATTTCAGTTGTGCCCAGCTGACAGACCAGTCCAGTATTTGTTGCCTCATCTTTTTCATGGCAAATAGCAGTTCTTACTTGAGGGCCTGAGTTCATTTAGAAACCACCACAGCAAGCTTTAATCTCTCTGCTCCCCCTACCCCCTTACGTAATGCATTTAGTGCTTCAGATTTCTTTGTGACCCTGCAGTTAAAATTCAGAACCAATTTAAAATTACATGAACAGGCATCAAATGTAACACCTCAGAAGTTAAGGTTCTCGCGGTTAAAGGAGTGAAGCAAAGAATTGATAACACAAGATCATGAAATATGACATGGTGCTAGTCGGTATGCATTTAGGGGAATTTGTGAATAGAGCACCTTATTATGTAATCTGTGGATGGCAAGTTTGGATAAGTCTGATTGGCAAAAACAAAATAAGCTGATCTGAAGCTTGTTGTGCTGTACTACCTCTTGTAGTTTTTATGTATCTGGAGAAGTAAATGGTCTCTTACTTTGGAACGCTAATCAATCCCTGCATGCATATGGAAAACATGCATTACAATTGCAACTCATTTAAAAAAGTCCATGGAAGGTCGAGAAAAAAAGCGTTTGAAGCATTTTCCAGCACAGATAAGAAGTCATTAGGAGCAAAACTATGTTAAACATATGTCAGAATCATCTCACCAGGACTTTCTGGATGGGATTTAAGAAAAAAAAAACATGGGTAAATGCTCAAAATCATTACCCAGCAAAGCAGCAACAAGCAGAAATAGTAAGTGAACATTTTACTTTGATGACTAAAGTATTTTATGTTTTATTTTTAAATTTAAACATAGCAGTCATGGAATTTTAGATATTAAAAAAAAAAGAGGCTTTAAATCTTCAAATCACTCACTAATTGATCCAGTATGGCGGTGCACATCCTCATGGCGAACCGGCCCCGCTTGTATCGCCACGTGGCGGGGCAGCCGTGGGGAAATGGCGTCGTCGGAGGTTTCACTGACTCCAGCATCCCTTCCAGCGCCCACCCGGGGCAGCGATTATGACGTCACAATGCACCAGGTGACTGAGCTCCTGCTGCCCTTGCAGGGACGCACTGAATATGAATAAAACCTGTCATTAACGACCCTCAACGTGGTGGCTGTGTTTGTTCCATTGCTCACACCACCACAGTGGTGACCCTGACGAGCCCAGACATTTTTCTGGACTTAAAACACCATGGATTCAGCAGAGGTTAACGCTGTCTCCATTAAGCTTTCCCCCTTTTGGAACCACCGACTGAGAACGTGGTTCGGGAAGGCGGAAGCACAATTTCAATTCCGCAACATATCCTCAGACGCCACGATGTTCTATAATGTCGTGAGCGCTCTGGACCAAGATATGGCAGCAAGGGTGGATGACATCATCCACCACCCACCGGCTACGAGCAAGTACATCACCCTCAAAGACCTGCTGCTTGGAACTTTTGGGCTAACTCCCCAGCAATGGGCTTCAAGGCTCCTTCACCTACATGGGCTAAGGGACCGTAGTCCATTGGCGCTGATGGACAAAATGCTGGCCCTGGCGGAAGACCACAAGCCTTGTTTTCTCTTCCGCCAAATATTCCTGGAACAGATGCTGGAGAACATCCTGCTGCTCCTCACAGATGAAGACTTCTTGAACCCGAGGAGAGCAGCACCCCCATGTGGATGCCCTCTGGCGCACGAAGAGGGAGAACGAGGCAGCCCTCAACCAGGTGGCACGACCCAGAGCCAGCAGACCGCAAGCCGCTCCCAAGACCAAGACAGAGGAGGGCCAGTCGACCTGGTGTTTCTACCACCAGTGCTGGGGTGCGCAAGCCCATAATTGCCGCCCGCACTGCGGGTTTCAGGGAAATGACCAGGCCAGCCTCCATTGATGGCTGTGACGGCTGGCCACACAAACAGCCTCTTTCATGTGATGGACAGATCCACCAGCCGTAGATTCCTGGTGGACACAGGGGCTGAGCTCAGCGTTCTTCCCCCCACAGCATTAGGGACTCTCACCCGATCTCGAGGTCCAACCCTCTGGTCAGCCAACGGCTCCACCATCAGGAACTACGGCACCCACAGGGCACAGATCCAGATCGGGAAAGAGAAGTTCCACTGGAAGTTCATCATAGCCTCCATGGGCACCTCACTGTTAGGGGCCAACTTCCTCAGAGCTAATGGCCTACTGGTTGACATGAAGGGCAAAAGGCTGGTCAATGCCCGAACATTCCACTCCACTCGACTGGACACAATGGAAGCCCACAGCCCCGAAATCGCTGCTGTAGCCACCACCAGGGATGAGTTCAATGAGATCCTCCACGAATTCCCCGCCATCTTAGAGCCACAATTCAATGCCACCCTACCCCAGCATGGGGTCTTCCACCACATTGCCACACAGGGCCCCCTCCTGCATGCTAGACACAGATGGCTGCCACCCAAGAAGCACCAGCATGCAAACAAAAAGTTTTACAGGCTCCAAGAACTGGGAATCATCCAGCGCTCGGACAGCGCCTGGGCATCGCCGCTCCATATGGTCCTGAAATCATCTCGGGGCTGGAGACCGTGTGGGGACTACCATCGGTTGAACGACACAACCAACCTCGACAGGTACCCAGTGCCCCACATACAGGACTTCTCCACCAACCTCCACGGCACACTGGTCTTCTCCAAAGTGGACCTCGTGCAGGGATACAATCAGATCCTGGTGCATCAAGACAATGTGGGTAAGACGGCCATTATCACCTCTTTCAGCCTCTTCAAGTTCCTGCATATGCCCTTCGGTCTAAAGAGCACAGTCCAAACATTCTGGAGCCTCATGGACACGGATGGAAAAGACCTGGACTTTGTGTTCATTTAACTGGATGATATTCTCATTGCCAGTTGCTACCGCAATGAACACATTGACAGTTCAATCCAGCATCATTCAAGAGGTTTCTGCCAAGAGATCCAATATGATAAGGTTTATCGGATAGACAAGCGTAAACTCAATTACAAACAAAATTCCAGATCATGTTGGTGATTTCTGGTTCCAATGGTCCAAATTCCCAAATATCAATACTTTTATTAAATTCTTCTTAATTACATTTTTCAGTGGAGTATATTATAGCTTAAATTCTTGAGTGTTCAAATATTATAGAACCTCTTCTGGAGCCAACACATCAAGGCACCAATGTCATTAAGCATTCCCATAACCAGGGTCATATTTTCATCTTCCTGCTGCCTTCAGGCAGAAAATACAAAAGCCTGAAGTCCAGCACCTCTTGATTCAACAACAGTGTTTCTTTCAACATCTATCAGGCTCTTGAACCTCCCTACACAACTCTAATCATAACACCACTACAAGATCACTGAAGATCTGAAACAGGAAAGTCTGCAGATACCATGAATGCAGTGCAATACACAAAAGTGCTTGAGAAACTCAGCAGGTCACAAAGCAACTATTGAAAATAAATGGTAACCCTTCCCACTAATCGGTACCTTCCCCTGTGACTGCAAGATATATGTCCACACCTCCTCCCTCACCATCATTCAGGACCCCTAACAGTCTTTCCAAGTTAAGCAATACTTCACTTGTGGATCTGCAGCGTCATTTTCTGATTCTGGTAATTCCTTTGTGGCCTCCTTTACATCAGAGAGACTGGATGCAGACTGGGAGATCATTTCGTTCAGTACCATTGCTCTGTCTGCTGCAATAACAAGGGCCTCCCAGTGGCGAACCTCTTTCATTCTTCACACAATCCCCACACCAACATGCCTGTCCATGGCTTCAGGCACTCCCAGAGTAAGGCTACCTGCAAATTGAAGGAGCAACATTTAATATTCCACCTGGGCACTCTCCAACCAGGTGATATTAACATCAACTTCTCTGGTTTCAATTAAACGTTACTCTTGAATCTCCATCTTTCCCTGTCCTTGTGTTCTTTCCTCCAGGTCACCACTTCCTTCCCCTCTATATTCAGAGCTACCCCTTCCCTTCTTCTACCTTCCCACCAATATCTAACTATGACCTCTTTCCTATCAGCCTGCATTTCTCCCCCTGCCACTTCCTCCCTCTTCTCTTTTCCCTCTTCACCACCCTGCTTCCTACTCTCCCCCCCCCCCCCCCCACCTATTTATTCAGGCATCTGCCTGCCTTTTAACAAAGGGCTCAGGCCCGAAACGTTGGTTATATATCTTTGCCTCATATGGATACTGTCGGACCTGTTGAGATTCTCCAGCACTTTAGGCAATTGGTAGAAGTGTTTCTCAACTGAAAATATTGAACCATGCAAAGCTGATGAATGCAAGAATAAGAAGCCCATTTTGTTGCTGCAAGAAACATATGTTTGACAGAATGTAAAAGAGGTCATAAATAAGTACTAAGCACTGATTAACAAAACACGGTTTAGAATGAGGCTCTTCTATGGATTTGCTGTTAATTTAACTAGACTGGTATTATAGCCAAGAAACACAAGATATTTCAACATGTTGCTTATCAGTCCTCATTTGAAATTTGGATCCACAATTGCAGTAATGTTTGCTTTGGAAGCTGTGAACGGCTATATAAAATCCGTGGCATTTTGTTTTGCCTTGAATAAAGGGTTATAATATTAATAAACCATAATTATATCCTTCCCCAATTTTTATGATAAATTATTCGTTCGAACTGCTGTTCCGATTAATGAGGCACATTTCAGAAAAGTGTTTTGAATTTTTTTGTCAAACTTTGATCTCATTTAGTTGAGAAAATTTTCCACTTGGAATAATTATTTTCTGTCCAAGCACCAAAGCTCAATGTTATTTTATCGCTTTTTCCTTCTCAAGGTACATTATAGTGATTTAATTGATATGATTGATGGTGTTATCTTGCACACCTTTGTGGCTGCCACAAGTCAAAGCTTCAAGGCATCAGTACATTGTGCTTGCGTTCATGACAAAGGACTCTCATATTTCAACAATAAGTACTTGTATTGTTTGATGTAGCATTTTAGGTGCAGGGTGATTTTTTTTACAATCTGTCCTCACTGTGCCTTTTCCTTCAGTAGCCCCTTTTACACAGCGCTTGAAAGCTGGGTTTTATTTGAAGGCTGATTGGGGGGAGGAGGGTTGTTCTAGACTTATCCGGCTTTCATCTGCATTCCAATGTAGGTAATCTCACTGGTGGAATGCATTGGACTCATGGAGCCGGATTTTTCTCAGTTCTGTGTGAACAAGCAAGCCGACTTCCGGGGATGGGCCCTATATATGGCCATTACGAGGCTTTTCAGGGTAAAAAGGGCTATTCATATAGGTAAGTGGTCAGTAAGCAATCCCTATGCCACAGAAATTCTGTGGTTAGTAAGAGATTACTTAAGGTGGTATGTGAGTGGAAAGAAAATGTTTGAAAACCATTGTTTTAATCGTCCCTCATTGACTCATTATGTGCACCGTTTCATAGCTCCAAAGGAAATGGGCCAATGAAAATTTTTCTCAAGCAAAATATTTCAGTAACAATTGGGTCCAGAGCAGTGATTCTTAACCTTCCCTTCCCACTCACATACCACCCTAAGCCATCCCTTACTAATCACAGAGCACCGATGGCATAGGGATGGCTTAAGGTGGTATTTCAGTGGAAAGAAAAAATTTGAACAGCGCTGATATAGGTGATCCTCAGTGGAATGAAAGACAAAGTTCATATCTTTGCCTCCTGGCAAAGTAATTTTACCGCATATGGACTTTGCAAAACCGGCATTTCTATGTGTTTTCAGAGACAAGAGACTGCAGAGGAAGGAATCTGGGGCAAAACAAAACTTAACTACTAAAGGAACTCACCAAGTCAAGTAACATCCGTGGGGAGAAAGGAATTGCTGACATGTTGGGTTGAGACTCTGAATTAGGACTGATGGTGACTGATCAGGTCTTGGTGTGTGACTTTGGAGGTGGTGTTTGCAAGTGCCTGCTCCCTATATTTTTCTCGACAGCAGGCATTATGGGTATTATGGGTAGCCTATATGAGTATCTGAAGTGTTTAATACATGCCAACTTTGCCTTTCTTTCTCCAGTGGTGGAGATAACTGTTCACACATCCAAGATTCAGTACAAGTTGATGAAGAATGCAGTTCAAGGGTCATGTCTACTTGAAATAATTCCTCCCTAATAACATTACAAAACCATAAGCAAAACAAGCTGAACTCATTACAGATATTTATTTCACTCATGGGACACACGTACATAATTCAGCCTGAAATAAGCAGTAGATCGCCCTGGCCTTGACTGCTGGCTCCAAGTTTTCTTAACGCTGTAACAACAGATCACTGAGATGCTTCATTTGTCAGGGTTTCACAATTATTTTGTTTCTCTTGAAAGATCTGTCTCAATGCTGAATTTCTGCTGTCTCCCTAGTGCCTTGCTTGAAGGTTTTTTTTTTCTCTGGAATATGAAATAATGTCCAATATTGAACTGCTCAGCGTTACTAATGTGGGAACTCAGGCTGAGCCTGTTGTGCCAGACATTTGCTACGACCTTAAACAATAGTTCAAAATGAAAACAATATATCTGGTACAGGGGTTTCTACGAGGCTCTAAAGGCTGTGTACGGCCCCTCACCCCAAGTCCAAAGCCCGCTGCGCAGCTCAGACGGCAAAGTCCTCCTCAGCGACAAGATCTCCATCCTCAACCGATGGTCAGAACACTTCCAATCTCTTTTCAGTACCAACCGCTCAGTCCAAGATTCCGCCCTGCTCCAGCTCCCTCAACAGCCCCTAAGGCTAGAGCTGGATGAGGTTCCCACCCTGGATGAGACATATAAGGCAATCGAACAACTGAAAAGTGGCAAAGCAGCAGGTATGGATGGAATCCCCCCAGAAGTCTGGAAGGCTGGCGGCAAAACTCTGCATGCCAAACTGCATGAGTTTTTCAAGCTTTGTTGGGACCAAGGTAAACTGCCTCAGGATCTTCGTGATGCCACCATCATCACCCTGTACAAAAACAAAGGCGAGAAATCAGACTGCTCAAACTACAGGGGAATCACGTTGCTCTCCATTGCAGGCAAAATCTTCGCTAGGATTCTACTAAATAGAATAATACCTAGTGTCGCTGAGAATATTCTCCCAGAATCACAGTGCGGCTTTCGCGCAAACAGAGGAACCACTGACATGGTCTTTGCCCTCAGACAGCTCCAAGAAAAGTGCAGAGAACAAAACAAAGGACTCTACATCACCTTTGTTGACCTCACCAAAGCCTTCGACACCGTGAGCAGGAAAGGGCTTTGGCAAATACTAGAGCGCATCGGATGTCCCCCAAAGTTCCTCAACATGATTATCCAACTGCACGAAAACCAACAAGGTCGGGTCAGATACAGCAATGAGCTCTCTGAACCCTTCTCCATTAACAATGGCGTGAAGCAAGGCTGTGTTCTCGCACCAACCCTCTTTTCAATCTTCTTCAGCATGATGCTGAACCAAGCCATGAAAGACCCCAACAATGAAGACGCTGTTTACATCCGGTACCGCACGGATGGCAGTCTCTTCAATCTGAGGCGCCTGCAAGCTCACACCAAGACACAAGAGAAACTTGTCCGTGAACTACTCTTTGCAGATGATGCCGCTTTAGTTGCCCATTCAGAGCCAGCTCTTCAGCGCTTGACGTCCTGCTTTGCGGAAACTGCCAAAATGTTTGGCCTGGAAGTCAGCCTGAAGAAAACTGAGGTCCTCCATCAGCCAGCTCCCCACCATGACTACCAGCCCCCCCACATCTCCATCGGGCACACAAAACTCAAAACGGTCAACCAGTTTACCTATCTCGGCTGCACCATTTCATCAGATGCAAGGATCGACAATGAGATAGACAACAGACTCGCCAAGGCAAATAGCGCCTTTGGAAGACTACACAAAAGAGTCTGGAAAAACAACCAACTGAAAAACCTCACAAAGATAAGCGTATACAGAGCCGTTGTCATACCCACACTCCTGTTCGGCTCCGAATCATGGGTCCTCTACCGGCACCACCTACGGCTCCTAGAATGCTTCCACCAGCGTTGTCTCCGCTCCATCCTCAACATCCATTGGAGCGCTCACACCCCTAACGTCGAGGTACTCGAGATGGCAGAGGTCGACAGCATCGAGTCCACGCTGCTGAAGATCCAGCTGCGCTGGATGGGTCATGTCTCCAGAATGGAGGATCATCGCCTTCCCAAGATCGTATTATATGGCGAGCTCTCCACTGGCCACCGTGACAGAGGTGCACCAAAGAAAAGGTACAAGGACTGCCTAAAGAAATCTCTTGGTGCCTGCCACATTGACCACCGCCAGTGGGCTGATAACGCCTCAAACCGTGCATCTTAGCGCCTCACAGTTTGGCGGGCAGCAGCCTCCTTTGAAGAAGACCGCAGAGCCCACCTCACTGACAAAAGGCAAAGGAGGAAAAACCCAACACCCAACCCCAACCAACCAATTTTCCCTTGCAACCGCTGCAATCGTGTCTGCCTGTCCCGCATCGGACTGGTCAGCCACAAACGAGCCTGCAGCTGACGTGGACTTTTTACCCCCTCCATAAATCTTCGTCCGCGAAGCCAAGCCAAAGAAACAATAGTTCAAAATGAAAACAATATATCTGGTACAGTTCAGCTGGTTAGGCAGCGCCTGCAGAAGGAAAAATGTTTCAGGCCTTAGACCCTTATTTAGAACTAATAATGTGAGATAGAAGTTAACCTTGAGTAGCTGAGAAGGCAATGGATAAAACAAAGAAAATGTTTTGATTTGATGAAATAATATTGCCATTAAAGGCCAGATAAGCTATAATCCAAGTCAGTTTTACCTTCTCATTTCCAATTTAATTCTGAGCCACGGCACAGTTACAGCCTCTTCCGGCCTACACGCCCTCATCATCTAGATACATCCATGTAACCATTTAATCGACTAACCTTGTATGTGTTTGGAATGCAGGGGGAAACTAGAGCACCCAGAAGAAACCCATGCGATCATGGCGAGAATGTGGAAACTCTCAACAGTGAGCGCCAGATTTGAACTTAATGGATCAGCATCTAATGTGATGGCTCTTCAACATAGGGCTTTGTTCTCCTTCTTTCAGAAGATGAGCATGGTTTACCTGTGTTAATGATTAATGCTTCACCATGCTGCCAGCAGTCTCATTCACTACTGTGGGTTACCAACTGCTATATTTCTTCTAGGGATTAGTGTAGCAGTTAATGCAATGCCTTTACAGCTCCAGCGATCAGGACCAGGGCCAGGTGTTTCAGTTACTTCCTACCCTTCAGAACATAGCGGGGTTGTAGGTGAATTGGGTGTAACTGGGTGGCATGGTCTCGTGGGCTGGAAGGTCCTGTGTTTCTGAATTTAATTGCATAGAAACCAGAGTTGGGATAAATAGGTGTTGCTCTGTCGGCAACCAGTAGTGATCAGAGTTCTGCTGGATTCAGAACTGGAGCTGCAAATGTTCACTCTATATATTAATGATCATTAATGATTTGGAAAAGGAGACCAATTGTAGCATATCTAAGTTGGCTGATGATGTTAAAATGAGTGGAAAAGCAGAGAATATAGAGAGAGTCTGCAGAAAGTGATATGTTAAGTGAGTGAGCAATGTCTAGCTGATGGAATGTATAATGCAAGGCCATTTTTGGAAGGAAAAAAGTAGCAGATCAGATTAATATTTAAATGGTGCAAGATTGCAGTTATGCTGTTGTGCAGAGTGACCTGGGAGTGTTTATGCATGAATCACAAAAGTTTGATCTGCAGGTGCAATGGATTATCAAGAAAGAAACTGGAATGTTCATTACCAGAAGGATTAAATTTAAAAGAAGGGAGATTCTGCTGCAAGTATGTAGGATACTACAGAGGCCACAAATGTACTGGGTGCTGGTTTGGTCATCTTGCTTGAAAGAAATTATCTTTAAAGGTGGTGCAGAGAAAGTTCACCAGATTGAGGGTTAGGCCATAAATAGAGTACTTTGAGTTTATACTTGCTGGAATTCAGAAGAATGAGAAGGATCTCATAAAATCATATCAATTTATGAAAGGAAAAGAAATTTAAAGGGAGAAAAGATGTTTCCACCAGTCAGTGAGACTAGAACTAGGGGACATAGATGATAATGAGATTATCGCCATATACCTATGTACAATACACACATGCTCAAAAATTCAAGCTTATTGCAGCCAAACAAGTACAGGTGGTCTCTGGCATATGTCCAAGTTCCATTCTGACCGATTGGCTGTATTTCAAAATGGACGTAAGTTGAACGTATGTTACTCACCTCCCCCATCTCGAACACTGGATCCACTACCACCTTCGTGTCCCAAAAATAGAACACATTCGGTGACAGCAGTGTCTCAGCACCCTCCTGGACTGTGGAAACCTCCATGATAGTCCATCAAAATAAACAGCCCCTGAATCCCTGGGACCTGATGTGCAATTTTTATATTTACATATATTTTTTCTTTTTTAAAATTTATGTTTTTTTTTCTGTTGTATGTATGGATGGCCGTAAGTCACATAGGTCATAAGTCGGGGACCACCTGTACTTGAAAAGAACAACAGAAACAATAAACTAATTGTAGGTTTAGGATGGAGATGGAAGGAACTGTATTTTCCAGAAAGGGGTACATCTCTGGAATTCTCTGCCAAAGGAGATTGTAGAGGGTGCCTTGTTCAATATATTTAGGGCACAGACTCATTTTTGCATAGTAGGGGAAGTAAAGATTATGGGCAAAAGGCAGGCAGATGGAGTTGAGTCCTCAGCCAGAGGAATAAAAGCATTATGTTCTGTTTGGTTGCCAGTAAATACTAGTGGTGCTCTGCAGGGGTTGGTGTTTTTACAATATATATTGACAATGTAGATTATAGACTGAATGGTTTTCTGGCTAAGTTTGCAGATGACACCAAGATAGGTAGGTGGTGGAGTAGGAAGAGATGAAGAACTCAAAGGGTTGCAGAGAGACTTGGACAGCTTGCCAGAGTGGGCAAAGAAATGACAGATGAAATATAATGTTGAGAAATGTACAGTTGTACATTTTGGAAGGGGTAAATAAACAGGCAGATTATTATTTCGATGGGAAGAAAATTCAAAATTCAGAAGTACAAAGGGACTTGGGGGTCCTCATGCAGGATAACCTAAAGGTTAACCACCAGGATGGATCGACAGTAAAGAAACCGAATGCTATGTTGACATTCATTTCAAGAGGAATAGTGAGTAAAGAGGTGTTGATTATGATCTATGGGGCCCTCATGAGACCACATTTAGATTGTTGTGTGAAGTTTTGAGCCCGTTGTCTTAGAGGAGATGCAATAATGTTGGAGAGAGTGCAGAGATTTACCTGGATGATTCCTGGAAAGCAAGGGTTAACATATGAGGAACATTTAGAAGTTCTTGGACTATATTCATTGGTGTATAGAAAAATGAGAGGAGACCCTCATAGAAAGATATTGAATGCTGAAAGGATTGGACAGAGTAGAAGTGAATAATAATTTTCTCTTGGTAGGTGAATCCAGGATAAGAGGGCATGGTCTTAGAACTAGAAGGTACCCATTTAAAACTGAGATAAGGAGAAATTTCTTTAGCCAGAGTGTTCTGATTTGTGGAATTCATTGTTGCATACAGCTATTGAGGCCTGATCATTGAGGGAGTTTAAAGGGGAGATTGACAAGTATCTAATTAGTCAAGGTATTAAGAGATATGGGGAACCGGCAGGAATTTGGATCTAGATGTGAGAACAGTTAGCTCAGGGTAGATTTGTGGAGCAAACCTGATGGGCTAAATTGCCTATTTCTGTTCCTTTATCTTGTGTTCTTGTGAGATCAGACATGATCTAATTAAATAGCAGAGCATGCTCGATGGACCAGGTTGCCAATTCATGCTCACATTTCTTGTATTCTTATGTTCTTATATGTTGAAATCCAACGACCAATCATCAAACATGGTTCTACCCGATCAACCAACTTCATCGCTTTAATGAAACAATAAACCATAGACACTATGAGGGATCAGTAGAGGAGAGGGTCAAGAACTTCAAATTCGTGTGTGTCAACATCTCTGAGGATCTGTCCTGGAGCCTCCACATTGATGTAATCACAAAGGAGGCTCGTCAACGGCTATTGTTTGTGAGGTGACGGATGAGGTTTGGTATGTCACCGAAGACTCTCGTAAACTTCTACAGCTGTACCATGGAGAGCATTCTGGCTGGTTGCCTGATATGGAGGTGCCAACTCTCAGGACAAAAATAGACTCCAGAGGGCTGATAACTCAGCCTGTGACATCACAGGCACCAGACTTCATTCCATTGAGGACATCTACATGGGGCAGTGTCTTAAAAAAAACAACCTCTATCCTCAAAGACCCCCACCAGCCAGGCCATGCCCTCTTCCCTCTGTTACCATCAGGTAAAAGATGCAGGAGCCTAAAGAGGAGCACTCAACGGCACAAAGATAGCTTCTTCCCCACTGGTTTGAGATTCCTGAATAATCGACGAACCAAAGACACTGCCTTACCTTTTGTGCATTATTATTTTTATATTTTTAGAGTAATGTTGTAAGATGGTTATAATGTGAACGTTTGTACTGTGACGCTGTCGCAAAACACTGAATTTCATGACTTGTTAATGACAATAAATTCTGATTCTGATTGTTGATCAACTCAACATCCTGCTGAATTACCAACTCAATAAGTATAATTACACTTCAAATCAAAATATGGTTCTTCATTTGAAGGATGTGGGTGAAGTTGATGGATAAACCAATGGAACTTTGCTCCACAATCATTATACATTGGGTTCATGGCATCAGGCCTGAAAAAGAATTTGACCAACTGTTTCAGTCTCTAATCGTCACACAATGATCTCAAATGGAATATTAATATCTACGGAGTTTCAGCTGGGTGATCCTGGGAGGTCTCATGGTTTGGATAGAACAGTTAATTTCCTCTTCATATCTCTGGTAAAATTACTTCATTTATATCAGTCTCAACGAGAGTCAAAAGCAGGCAAAGAAATAGTATTTAAACCCAGGTGGCAATCAGCCTCTTATCTTAAAATTGGTCTTCATCTTTGCACAAGATAAAAAGGTGCATGCCAACACAGGCTGAGAAATCAAAGAACATGGAAAGAACCAAAGATTCTAATTAACTTGAACAACAAAATCTGCAGACATAATTTAATTTAAATTTTAATGATTTTAAAGATACAGACCTTCCACTTCATGAAACCCACACTGCCCAATTAACTGTATGTTTTGGAGGGTTCTGTTGACAAATTAGGAAATGTAGTCCATTTAGGAGCAGATAATTGAATAAAAATACTTTCTTATGATGCATTTTGCAACTGAATCTCCTCTGATGTGAATGTAAAAGATTTCATGGAGTGCTGAAGAAGGATGGAGGAGTTTCCCTCCTTTTCCTGGACAATATCTGCATCAAAAACAGATCATCTGGTCATCATCTTGTGAGACTTAACTACTTCTCCAGATTCCATTGAATTTAAAAAAATATTTTATTTAAGTTTTAAGAAAATACAGAATATACGACTCAATTAATATAATAACAATAATACATTGAATATAAAATCATAGAAAAACATAAGGTCTGAAAAAAAAGGAAGGATCCTCTTCTCCCAGGGTCCTCACCCCAAATTCGAAAGAAAAAGGGACAGATTGCAGGGAGATGAAAAGAAAGAAAATAGAAAAGAGAAATCAACAGGAGTAAGGTTCGACATCTCAGAGTCACATCTTTTAAAAAGTTTTAAATTTCTAATAAGAATTTACTAATTGACAAATATCGAAATAAATGTCACAGTCTGGGCATTTAAGTAATCTAAATAAGGTTGCCAAACTTTGATATACATACTATATCTATTCCTAAGACTATAAGTTATCTTCTCAAGGGGAATACAAATTTGAATTTCCATGTTCCAACGATCAATGTGACGTAGGGAATTGGATTTCCATGTTACTGCTATCCATTTCCTGGCTATTGACAGCACAGTTTTAATAAATTTAGATTTACTTCTGGAGAAGTTCATTTTTATAACTGCCAAATTCCCCCCCAAAAAACCCAGGTCCAGAGGAAAGTTCACTCCCAATATTTTTGTCAACACTTCCCCCAATTCTATCCTAAAGGGTCTTCATTTCATGCATCACCAGGTGGAATGTAAAAAGGTACCAACATCTATATATCAGTGAAGTCATATTTCATGAAAAAGCATCAAGCCATTTTGTGGAAACCTTCCCAACTTCTCCATCTCTCAACCTCTCTTTCCTCCTGAAACCCATCTCATTGTATAGTTTTCACAATTTCACATCTGCCTCACTGCAGAGGAAACAGTTTTGACAGAACAGGGAAACTACAGAAAGGACTTAGACAGATTAGGGATTCCCTAATGGGCAGAGAAGTGGAAATTGAAATACAATGTTGGAGAGTGCAGGGTCAGGGACTTTAATAGAAAAATATAAACAGGCCGACTGTTGTTAAAATGGAGAGAAAACTAAAAATACCCAGATACAAAGAGACCTGGGAGTGCAGAATAGCCTGAAGGTTACCTTACATGTTGAGTCAGTGGTGAAAAAAGGCAAATGCAATGTTGGCTTTCAATTCAAGAGAAATAGAATATAAGAGCAGTGATGTTAATTTGATGCCTTTTTAGGCACGTGTGAGACCTCGCTTGAAGTATTGTAAGCAGTTTTGGGCTCCTCATTTAAGAACATTGCAGAGGGTTCAGAAGAGGATAATTCTGGGAATGAAAAGGCTATCATGTGAGGAATGCCTGACAGGTCTCGGTCTGTACTCATTAGAATTTAGGAGAACAGTTGGGGGGAGGGAGGGCGGCAGGTTGGGGAGGGGGACCTCTGAAACATTTTGAATGTTGAAAGGCATGGACAGAGTAGATGTTGAAAGGTTGTTTCCCATAGTAGGAGAGGGTAGGACAAGAGGGAACAACTTCAGGATTGAAGGGCATCTGCTTAGAACAGAGATGTGGAGGGATTTCTTCAGCCAGAGGATAGAAAATCTGTTGAATTTGATGTCATATGTTATTGGGTATATTTAAGGCAGAGATTGATATGTTCATAATTAGCCAGGGCATTAAAGGTTATGGGGAGATGGCCAGGCAGTGAGACTGAGGGGGCAAATGGATCAACTTGTGATTAAATGGCAGGGTAGGCCTAAGGAGCCAAATAATCTATTTATGCTCGAATGTCTTATGGTCTTATAGTCTTATAACACACAAACTACACATTGTGTATCCAAGCCATTGGTGCCTGTGGCAATGCTATATTGTTGTGAAGGCAGCAGACCACGTGACTCTTGTCCAATGGGATTAATATATGAAGAAATAGATGGATAGTGAAAGACCATCATGTTCCATGCTTAATCTTCATGTCAACGTTTATCTTTGGCTTTGTGTTGCATGTTGTCTGATGAAGTACATTGAGGAAATTTTCACCTGAAAGACTTCATAGAAATGAAGTTATTATTTTTGATGGATAATCTAAGCGGATTCGATTGGTCACCCCTTGTTGTCAAGACAATTTGAATAAGAATGTGCATGGCATAATCAGTAAATTTGCAGATGACACAAATTTGGTGGAGTGATGAAGCTTCTCAGGTTACCCCAGGACCAAGAACAACAGGGAAAGTGGTCTAAGGAAATGGCAGTGAAGTTTGTATTCATAATTGCCAAGGACAATTTATCTTTGAAAACGGAAGAGTGGTACTGGGATTTCGATTCCAAATTAGTAGCTGTGGTGAGATCTTAATTGGGGGTTCTGAATTGCCGGTCCAGGCCTAGGGATTAGTAGTCTGGTAGTTTAATAGCCTTTCCACCAGCATACGATCTTCTACCCTTGGTTCCATTCCATTCGCCAACCCTCATTGGTACTCCTGACCAAAAGGATTGATAAAACCTGAAAGCCACAAGGCCTTGAAAGTAAATGGCATCCCTGTTCAAGTTCGATGACCTGATGGAAAGGAGTTTGCAGCCTCAAATCTGCCGCCTCATTCCCCACATCTGGGAAGATAACAATATGCTGGATTCCTCAGATATGTCGTGATAATGACCATTTCAAGGATTATGGTAACCAGAGGCCTCTCCCTTTCTCTGCCATAGAGTCATTCCTTTTTAAGATCTTTACTGGCTGCTATGTAATCCCGATGAACCCTTCCTGTCCTTTGCTTCTTAAACCTTCTACGTGCTCCCATTTCGTTCCCGACTTGCTGTTCCACCTCTCTTGTCAACCTGCGCTCCTTTACCCTCACATCTTTTCCCCTCTGTCAATGGGACAAACCTTTTCTGGGCTCCACGCATGTTTCTCTTGTGGATTTCCCTGAGAGTATCTATTCCCAATTTACTCTCCCAAGTTCTCACCTTATCTCATGGTATTTAGCCTTTCCCCGATTAAATGCATTCCCATTTTGTCTCCTCCTATTCTTGCCCATAGATATGATAAAGGTCAGGGAGTTGTGGTCACTGTCTCCAAAAAGCTCACCCACCAAGTCTGACACCTGACCAGATTCTTTACCCACTGCTAGATCCTGTATACCCACTTCTCCAGTCAGCTTGTCCAGATACTATGTCAGGAATCCTTCATGACTAATTCTGTCCCATCTGAATTGTTTGCAGTAAAGAGGTGCCAATAAATATTCAGGAAATTTGTCTCCCCATAGCAGCAACCCTGTTATTTTTTGCACTTTTCCAAAATCTGCTCCTCAGTGACCTGGTGGCTATTTGGGGCTGTACCGAATACTCACGATAGATTGATCTCTCCATCCTGTTTCTGACCTCCACACACAACTGACTCAGTATTCTATTCCTCCACATCATCCTTCCTTTCTGCAGCTGACATAGCATCCCTGATTAGTAATGCCACTCAAATGCTGACCCCCACCAACCTACACCAACTCCCTCCCCCACTCCAGCTTTTCCCTCTCTTCTTATCCCTTTTGAAACATCTAAACCTGGAACTTCCATTAGGCAATCCTGTCCTTGCATCATCCAAGTCTCAGTAATGGCCACAACATCATAATTCCATGTATTTATCCATGCTCTAAGTTCATCGCCTTTATTCTTAATACTTCTTGCATTAAAGTAAATATATCAACCCATCCAACTGACTTTCCTGCTTCATAAATCTCACTGCAAATATTATCTACCATTTTACCAAATTCTCTATCATCCTGAACTCACACTCTGGTTCTCATCCCCCTGCCTGGCTTGTTTAAACACTCCCTAACAACTCCAGCAAGCCTGCCCACAAGGACATTGATTCCTCTCCGATTCACATGCATCCCTTCTGTACAGCTCATACCATCCTAGAGGAGAACTCAATAATCCACACATCTGAACCCCTCCCCTCTACACAATGTTTTTAGCCAAGCATTCATCTGACATAAATTTCTATTCTTGCCCTCCCTGGAGCATGAGGGCCAGTGATCCAGAGATGACCTTCCTTGAGGTTCTTCAATATAGCTTCCTTCCTAACTCCATAACCATCAGGATTTTCAAATAATCAAATAGCAAGTTGCCAAAATTTTACTAAATATTATTCTCCAAACATATTTACCCATATTGCTCATTCCACAACTATATTGACCAACACTTATAGGGTTAGAGAGTAGCACAGAGGCAGGTAATTCAGCCCCACATGTCCATGAAGTCCAAGATGCTTTCTTGAACCTTCCATTTGGCCCATATGCCTCTGAACCTTTCATCTTCCAGGGAAAACAGGTGATGAGGTGAGAGATGTGAAACAATGAAGTCTGTGGATGGTTATAATGAAAACACAAAAATGCCGCAGGTAAATTTACTGTATATAACCAACATGTTGGGCCTGAATCTTTCTACATAGGATGAGAGTTTATTGTCATATACATAAGTACCATATATAGGTACACTGAAATTCTGACCTATGTAAGATACACCAAATTAATTTTTTTTAGACGTATAGCACGGTAACAGGTCCTTTTAGCCTATGATCCCCATGCACCTTAACCTACAAACCCATATGTTTTGAAGGCTGGGAGGAACACAGAGAAAACCCACGCAGACACCAGGAGAGCATACAAATTCCTTACAGACAGTGCCAGATTTGAACCTGAGCCACTGGCACTGGAATAGCATTGCATTTGTACTGACAATAACCACACCAGCAGTGCGAGTATAAGACAGCTTTAATAAACTAATATGTACACTAATAGACGAACCTGGAAGGCTAGACTGTAGCTCTGAACTGCTTTATAGACAAGGTCACTGGGATGACCCCTGGTGTAATTACGTACCACCACAACACTAACCATCAAGCTAACCATGCAGGAAGGGAAAAGTAAGTGGCATTTCAGTTGAGCAGGCAGATCTTTTCATGGTCCTGGAGTAGTTTCCCGTTAAGGTTAGAGGGAGGTTCAAGAGCCTGATATATGTTGAAAAAATCTGTTTTGGAAGCTAGAGGTATCTTTTGCCCAAATGTAGGAGCAGAAAGAGGTTGTGACTCGGGTGCTAAGATCTTTATGATCACCATTTATTGATTACTTTCATGGGATATTACTGGTGTTAACTCTTCCTTTCCAGACGTAATATAATTCTTGCTGTTTTTGTTATCTGTAGGTGTGGACTGGAGCAATGTTTGAAACTATTTGACAGATCCTCAGGATAGGCCGCTCAGTTAGTTTTTTTGTTGTTAATTTTTTCTTATTATTTTTTAGAAGATTATTTGGGTTTTATATATATATAATATAACAATTATTTCTTTATCTCTTTTCTTTGTTAGGAGAATTATTTCTAATACATCACATTTTCACTGTTTGGAATTTATAGATGATACTTATGCTATGTAGACCTGGACAGACCATTATAATTGTGTTATTTTTATTCTCCTTCTGCTGTGTATTTTATGAAGTGTTAATAAAAAGATTGAAAAAGAAAACAAGTCCTTTATGATATTGTTTGACTTCTTGAGGCAGTGCCTCACATCGATATTTTGAATGGACAGGAGGTCTTGCCACTTTCTGCAGTCTTTTGTGTTCCTGAGCACTTCAATTACCAAGCCAGGCTGTGATGTAACCAGTCAGCATACTTTCCACAGTACGCTTGTGGAAGTTTCATAGAGTATGACAACATGCCAAGTCTCCTCGGACTTCTTCAAAGCTTTGATGTCCCTTCTTTATGGGTACAATGCTGTGCTGGCTCCAGGAGAGGTCCTCCCATGGATGTAGTGTTCCTGGAGCACTCTGTAATAAAAAAGCCAAAATAAACAAGTGGGGAATTTTAACTAGTGGGGAATTTAACAGTGGCCGCATATTAAATAGAGGCAGGGTCAGCATCATGGCACACCACCCATCCCGTCGGTATTCTGGACATGCAAGGAACTTGTTTGTTCCACAATCGGTACACTCATCCTCCTTCCTCTTCCTACCATTTTCTCTCAATTATACAATACCAAATACAACATGGTGGCCACCAAGGCCAGGTCTCATGTGACCTCCTTGTCACCATTTATTTTGACACATCAACCACTTCTGCCTTAGGTACTATTTTGCCTTGATACTCCAGTACCCACCCACGGTTACCCTAATGTCCCTCTATTAGATTTATTATGATGCCGACTCTGAATACAGGGGATTTTATGGAAGTGGGTGTTGGGGTAGGGGATGGGGAGAGGGGGTGGTTGCTGGCAGGGGAAAAATAATACTAATAACATTAGGATACTTAATCATTTTTGGTCAGCTCTGGCATCTAAAAAGTTACCACTGCACCCCTGGGTCCTCCAATAAGTAGATTCACAGGAACTTGAAGGTATTAACACCCTCCATCACCATCCCATCAATGAAAGCAGAAGTGCATCTCCTCAGCCTCCCATTTCATAAAGTCCTCAATAGGTTCCTAGGTCATGCTGATGTTGAGGTCAAGAATGTTGTACTGGCACCACACAACTAGATTCTCAAAATCCATCCTAATGACTCATCATTTCCCATTACTTGGCCAACAATGGTGGTGTGGTCAGCATACAGTTTCAGCCTGTCCAGTTTCTCCTTATGACACAACCACTCCAGCCCTGTCAACATTCCTGTGAGTATTTTCCACACGCCCTCCAGCTTATTCATTTTGTATGGTGTCCTGAACCTCATGCATTATTTGGGAGTAGTGGCCGGTAGGGTAAAACCAGCCCTCTGCAGATAAAATGAAAAAAAGACAAGAAAAGACAAGATTCAACAAATATAAAATATAAGAAATAGAAGATAAAGTTGCAGAGAAGAGAAAGAAGATGGCACCCAGGAAGGAAAAAGTAAAAGCAACAGGATAAAAAGA
The DNA here is from genome assembly GCF_036971445.1 of Narcine bancroftii. NCBI lineage: Eukaryota > Metazoa > Chordata > Chondrichthyes > Torpediniformes > Narcinidae > Narcine > Narcine bancroftii. The sequence continues at coordinate 140,663,803 of NC_091469.1, read as the reverse complement.
AGAAAAGTCACCGGAAAAGAAAGGAGAAGGCCTTAACTGCACAAAGGAAAGAAAGTTGACGGAGTGAATGGCAAGAAGAGCAATAGCAGGAAGCCCGACAGATGAGCAGCCTAGAAGGGGAGGACCAACAGCAAGAGGCCCAACAAGAAGAGGCCCAACAAAGTGATACAAGCAACTCATCAGGAAAATCAGAAGAGATACATACACAAAAGAAGAGGAAGAACACCAAGATCTTCACAGAGAAATAGAAGGTAAAATAGATGGACAGAATATAGATAAAGCTTTTTTTTGAAGGACAAATGAGAGCATTAAAAGAATGGCTGTCATTAGAATTTAGTGCAATTAAAAGCAAAATGAAAAGAACAGAAGATAAAATGCAAAGATTAGAACTAGTCATGACAGAAATAGGGAAAAGTGTAGAAAATGTGAAAGAATGAGAATCGGCTGTAGAAATGGAAATAAATGACTTAAGAGGAAAATTGGAAGAAAGTGACACAAAAATTAAAGAGACACAAGTTGTTATCTCAGAAAATTGATATGTTGGAAAATTATAGTAGGCGAAAAAACATAAAAATAGTGGGCCTGAAGGAGGGTGAAGAAGGCACAGATATGAAGGAATTTATAAAAGAATGGATCCTGAAGGTCCTGGGAACGACAGAAATGCAGGAAGAAATGGAAATAGAAAGGGCACACAGAGCATTAGCTCCGAAACCACAGGCATATCAAAAACCAAGATCCATCTTAGTAAAATTTTTTTGAAGATTGTATATACACAAGGAAATATATTGATAGGAGGGAATTTTAACCTTATTTTAGATCCAATGTTGGATAAAATTGGACAAAAGACAAGCAAAAAGAATAAAGCAGCCAAAAGTATGGTTAAATCAATGCAGGAAATGAAACTTATGGATATATGGAGGAGGCAGCACCCAAGAGAGAAGGAATATTCATATTATTTGAGTAGGCATAAAACATACTCAAGGATTGATATCTTTTTGTTGTTGGCCCATATTAAAGGGAGAGTTAGGAAAACTGAAAATAAAGCTAGACTTCTATCAGATCATTCACCCCTGTTATTAGCAATAGAACTGGAGGACATCCCACCAAGAACATATAGATGGAGGTTAAACTCCATGCTACTTAAAAGGCAGGAATTTAGAGAGTTTATAGAACGCCAAATTAAAACATATTTTTAAATAAACACAGAATCAGTGAAAGACAAATTTATATTATGGGATGCAAGGAAAGCCCTCATTAGAGGGCAGATAATAAGTTAAGTGACTAAGATGAAAAAGGATTACAATCAGGAAATAGAGCAGTTGGAAAGGGAGATAGTAAGTACAGAAAAGGAACTAGTAAAAAGGGAAGATATAACAAAAAAGAAAGAATTGGCGGACAAAAAAATTAAATACAAAACATTACAAATGTACAAGGTGGAGAAGAACATAATGAAAACAAACCAAAAGTATTATAAACTGGGAGAAAAAACACATAAAATATTAGCCTAGCAACTTAAAACAAAACAAGCTAAAAGAACTGTATTGGTATCAAGGGAAAAGGACAAACAAATTACATTTAACCCAATAGAGATTAATGAAAACTTTAAGGAATTTTATGAACAATTATACCAAACTGAGAACGAGAGGAAAGATGATAAAATAGAAGAGTTTTTAGCGAAAATTGAACTGCCAAAATTGCAAGAAGAGGAACAAAACAAACTGATAAAACCATTTGAAATAGAGGAAGTACAGGATATATTAAAAAAGCTGCCGAACAATAAAACACCTGGAGAGGATGGATTCCCACTAGAATTCTATAAAACATTTAAAGAGTTATTAATTCCTCCTAACCTGGAAGTAATGAACCAGATAGAAGAAACACAACACTTGCCAGATTCATGTAAGACAGAAATAATTACAGTAATACCAAAGATGGTGAAGGATCCACTAACACCAGCATTATATTGACCAATATCTCTACTTAAATCAGATTATAAGATAATAGTGAAATTATTAGCAAACAGATTGGCTGATTGTGTACCAAAAATAGTAAAACAAAATCAAACTGGATTTATTAAGAAAATACGAACAGCGGACAATGTCTGTAAACTTATTAATCTAATCCATGCAGTTCAAGGAAATAAGAAAAACAACAGTAGCTGTTGCTCTAGACAAAGAAAAAGCCTTGACAGAGTAGAGTGGAACTACTTATTTAAAGTATTACAGAAGTTCAATCTATCAGAAAAATTGGATTAAAGCATTGTATAATGGGCTGTTGGCGAAGGTAACAGTAAATGGATATGTATCGAGCCAATTTAAATTAAGTAGGTCATCTACTTGATTATCCCCTTCATTGTTCGCCTTAGCAATAGAACCATTGGCAGAACTGATAAGAACATAAAATAAAATAAAAGGGATAAAAATAAAGGAGAAGGAGTATTAAATCAGCTTATTTGCAGATGACATCATAGTGTACCTATCAGAACCAGAAATATCAATAAAAGAATTACATAAGAAATTGAAGGAGTATGGAGAAATATCAGGGTACAAGATCAACGCAAATAAAAGTGAAGCGATGCCAATGAGTAACGCAGACTATACAGAATTTAAAAAAGAATCACCATTTAAATGGCAAACACAAGCAATCCGATACCTAGGGATCAGGTTAGATAATAACTTAAGCCACTTGTACAGACTAACTTATCAGCCACTAATAAAGAAATTGCAGGAAGAGTTAGAACATTGGAAAGAATTACCGATATCATTGATAGGGAAAGTAAATTGCATTAAAATGAATGTTTTCCCAAGGATACAATACTTATTTCAATCGTTGCCAATTCCCTTAACAGAGAAATTCTTTAATGAACTAAAGAGAATAATAAGGAAATTCTTGTGGAAAGGGGGAAACCGAGGGTAGCGTTAGATAAATTAACAGAGAGGTATAACCAAGGTGGTTTGCAGTTACCAAACTTTAAAAATTATTATAGAGCCACACAATTAAGGTATTTATCATATTTTTGCCAGACTGGACTAAGATAGAACTAGATAAAATAGGGAGAGGGTACTGGAACAAATAAGTGGGATGAAAAGCTGGTGCAATATAAAAGCTCACCAGTATTGCATCATTTACTTAATATATGGAAGAAGATCCACTTAGAAAGGAAAAAAAAACAAAATTGTTATTGACACAAAACCCACTAATCCCTTTTACAATAGATAACCTTTCCTTTAGAGAATGGGAGAGAAAAGGAATCAAAAGAATAGAAGCTAACACCAGCTTGCATGGATTCTCAGTTTTTGGCTGTGGGTGGACATTCCTGCTGGTGAGGGGAGATCTAAGAGGGCAATGTGCTAGATATCAGAGTCTTGGTTTTAACAATAATGTCAGAATGTGAGGTCAGAAATGACATTTGGTTGGCATTGAGTGAGAACTGCACGTCACACTTTAACTCCAACAAGCAAATCCTCAGTTTTAACTCTCTGACTCTTTCTGAAAATAAAAGATTGTGAGAGCTTTACTGTCCTTTCATTGCTTTATGCCCAGCTGTAGCAGACATTGCAGTGTCGTGAGATGATTCACTCTCTGAAGTTCCAAATAATTAGATTTTTTTATTAGAGACTAAGCACAGTAATAGGCCCTTCTGGCTCACAAGCCCATGCTACACAAATTCACCAGGAGCACCCAGAGGAAACTCATGCAGGCACAGGGAGAATGTACAAATTCCTTACAAGACAGCACTGGATCCGAACCCAGGTCTCTGGAGCTGTAAAAGCGTTGACCTAACCTCTACTCTAATTGTACTGTTTGCAGCATATTAAGAAAAAGTTCGGATTTTTATGTGTATAAATCCTGGGAGTCAAAACTAGAGGTCAGCGAGGTGTACCATTAAGATTTGAAGTGAGGATAAACTTCTTCACTTATGAAGAAACCACAACTCTCGTGGGTTGTCATAGCTCACTTCTTCACTGAATTCCAATTTGAGCTCAACGCATTATTGGATATGAGGAATGAAGGGATTTTTGAGATGGGAAAGGAAAATACTGTAGATGTAGATTCAAGGTGCTGAATGGTCTATTCTGCTCCGTATTTCCTCTTATTAACGTTAAAGAACCTTATCTGTGATCTACAGTGGGATACCTGCATTCATTGTTGTGCAACACTGTGCTCTCCGTGGCCTGATACGTTACTGCCACACCCCATTCCCACTGTGACCTATGGCCTCCTCTATCTCCATTTAGTCTCATAGAATGTTGTAGAACAGGGAAACCAAGGAGTACCATTACATAGTCCTCTAAAAGTGATGATGCAGGTGGTCCAGTTATTGAAGAGGGTGTATGACATACCTACTTTTATTGGTCCAACTTACACCATGATCTCAACTCATCTGGTCCATCTCTGACAACTCTGCCCCTCCTGGATCTCTCTGTCTCTATCTCGGGAGACAAGCTTTCCACTGAAATACCACAAACCATCCAGCTCCCACAACTATCTGGACTACATTCCCTCTCGCCCTGTCCTCTGCAAAGATTCTATTCCCCTTCTCACAATCTCTCCATCTCCCCTGCATCTGTTCCCAAGATGAGATCTTCCAGTCCAGAGCTTCTGAAATGTTTGCCTTCTTCCACAAACATGGCTTCCCCTCTACCACTATCAACTCAGCCTCCCCCCACATCTCCTCCATTTCCCACTTCTCTGCCCTGGCTCCCTCTGCCCTCAGTCGCAACAAACATAGAATTCCCTTCATCCTCACCTACCACCCACCAGCCTCCCCATACAAAACATCATCTGCCGAAATTTCTTGCACCTACTTCAGGATCCCACCACCAGACACATCTATTCTGCTCCTCCTCTCTTGGCCTTCATTAAACATATTTAAAATTCGGCTGCTTCATTAAACATATTTAAAATTCGTTTAGATAAATTTTTACATGATAGAGGAATTAGGGGATATGGGGAGAAGGCAGGTAGGTGGAGTTAGGTCATAAATTAGATCAGCCATGATCTTATTGAATGGCGGAGCAGGCTCGATGGGCCATTTTTGGCCTACTCCTGTTCCTACTTCCTATGTTCCTATTTTTCTTGATTGATCTAATAATTCTTTCCCACATACTACTATGATGTGATCCTGTGGGTGCATTAAATATTCAACTAATTTCTTTGTGAAGAAATACATCATGAATTTGATGTTGATTCCAATTTTGAATTGCTTTTCATAACTCTAATTAAGCTCCTGTATCGTTAGATCCATTATCAGAACATAATTATTTTACTTGACCATGTTTTGCGATAAAACGTCAAAGAACATTGATTAAAGAGTCTGTGTCAAGCAATGATGCTAACTTCAATATGAATTGCTCTTGGTCAAACAGGCTAAAATAGCTCCATATTAGTTTCCAACACCTTCCTCATTTTACTTGCAATGGACCAAAATCATCAACTCCTACGTATGCAAATGGGGGTATATCAGGCAAAAATCTATCTTGTGGCAAATCCGCCATTTGTTCTTGTCCAGGTTTAACATTCAAAACTTTCTTAATCTCAATAAATCTATTAGTCACAAAGGTACAAAACCTCATGGTTTTGCTATTAATGTATTTAAGCAATGTCGTACTATCAGTCCAAAACATAGAATCTGCTAACTCCATTTGTAATTCTTTTCATTAACATGGTACACAAGGTTTTAACCTTTACACCAATCACTACAGTTCTCCTCCCTTCCCTTCTTTGTCACAGAACATGACTCCATACCAGAGACCTGATCACCATGGCTTGTGCCTGGTAGTTTATTACCCCCTCCCCCCAACAGTATCCAAAAAGTATACTTGTTATTGAGGGGAACAGCCAGATGGGTGCCCTGCACTGCCTGCCTGTTTGCTTTCCCTCTCCTGATTGGCACTCTCTTCTCTCTTCCTGACTCCTAGGTGCAATAGTGTCCCTGTAACTCAAATGATCACAAATGATCCGGAGTTCATCCAACCTGCAGCTCCAATTCCTCAACTTAGCTTGTCAGAAGTTTTCAGGGATACTGCTGGCTTACCTGATGACCCACATTCTGCTGCAGGAGTATTCCCCTGCCTTGGCTGCTATTCCCACTGTTTAAGACTAGAGGAACAAAATATATGATATCTATAATCTGCCCTTACCTGTGCCTACCTGCTGAATCCTTTCTGTTCCTCGAATAGTGTGTCCCTTTCTTACTTTAACAGCTACTATCCCTCACCTCTTACCTGTTCTTGCCAAAGCCTGTTGAGCCAAAGCCTTACCACTCTGATTCAGTCCACTGGTAATGAGTACCACTCCCTCAAATTGTTTGATTACAGATTTAAAACTGTGGAGCACAGGGACAAATAAAGGAAAAAAAAAGTCTTTGTTCCAAACATTATGGAGGGCACTGTAAGTGATTTAACTGAATATTTGTTATTGTTTTTCTCATTCTCAGGATTCCTTTTTATAGCTCGATATTTGCTTTCATGACCACTCCAAAGTCATTCTTTGTTCTGTGGTAAAATTAATGGGAATATTGTTCGATCCCTGGCACATGTTTTCTGGGTGGTTTTCAATTCAAGGTAGCGTCCTGTGCATTCTGTGCTGAAAGCCATTCTAGTGGGGCTAGAGCATACACATGTTAATGCCTGCCAGAGTGGGTGGATGAGGAAATCAGTCAGCAAGCAGTGCAGACTTAATGCCAGAAAATAAAACTCATTGCTCCACCCAGCAACTGCTTTTAATTACACGCAAGGGGAGCTCAGAAGCAAGAAAGAAGCCTCTATCCCTGGACACTTTCAAAGAATCAACGGCCACCTTTAAGTTGGTGGCTGGTTGAATCAAAATAAGCACATGAATAGGGAACCAAGGGAGGGTGCCAGATTTACCATGCTGCAGCTGATCTACACCCCACAATAAATGAAAGAAAAAAAATATATATAGGTTATATTTAATATTGCTTTGGGGGTCTGGCCTGGAAGAAAACTGAAATTTTAATCTATAATTTCACATTCAGTTCTTATTGAGTTTTAATGTCTTGTCAGTTAGACAATGGAAGGGTTGAGGGGGAACCATTGTTGGGCAGTGCTTAGGGCATCAGTTGATCTAAATCCGACTCTGGGTTGTGAGTGCTGCTGCAAGACTTCAATAGCTTTAAGGTTATTGGTGAAGAATTTTCTCATCAAAGCAGTTGCTCCCAATATTTGTGCATTAGGCACCTTGGAATAGAAGATGGCTGGAAGAGGGCACGGAGAGTACAAAGTCAAAGGGACATAGAGTCAGGCAGCACAAGTCCACGTACACATCTGTATGAAAAGAACGAAGTAAAACCCAGAAGTCTGCAGACACCGAAAATGAAGTAAAAGCACAATGTTGGAGTAACTGCACAGGTCAAACTGCACAGGTATATGGCAAAGATAGAGATACATAACCAATGTTTCAGGCTTGAGCCCTTCATCAAGACATGAGCAAAATTTAGGCAGGTGTCCACATAAAATGATAAGGGTGGGCAATGGGTGGGAGGGGGGAAGGAGCACAGACCTACAGGAGGTAATAGGTGGAAAAGGGAGGGAGAACATACAGCAAACAAGGTGATGGGCGATTGCTCTGTGAATGGATATTAATGCCATTTACCAGTTCTTAATCCATAGCCTTGTCTCGATCTAGTCTCTAATCTCCACCGCCCCTCGGGAAGTACATTTCAAATTCCAACCAATTCTTTCTTATATCCCCTTTAGATCTCTTACTCCTTATCTTAAACTAATGTCTTCTAAGGACGTAGGTATGGGATAGTCAGGCTTTTTTTTTCGTTACTAGAGTCTAAAACCAGGGAGTTCAGGTTAAAGTAAGAGAGGAAATTTAAAGGAGCTATGAAGAGCAAGTTTATTTTTTGTTCACAAAGGGTGGTAGGTGTATGGAACAAGCTGCCAGAGAAGGTGATAGGGGTTGAAACAATTAAAAGGCTGAAAAGGCAATTGAATATGTATTTGGATAGGAATAATAAAAGAACATAAGAAATAGAGGCAGGAATTAAGTGTCTGGCCCATCAAACCTGCTCCACCATTCAATATAATCAGGGCTGATCTGGCCCTAAACCTAGTTCCACCAAGCCTCCTGTTCCTCCGAAACCTTAATTCCTCTACTCTTAAAATCTGTTTGTCTTAAATACATTCATTGAGGAGCCCTATGCTACCTTGGGCAAAGAATTTGACATTTTTACTCATCTCTCGGAGAAGCAGCCCCTCGGTCTTCAATCTGCTCCCCTGAATACTGGGGCTACTTTCCCCACTTCTAGGCTCACCCGCCAGTGGAAACAACATTGATGCATCTAACATATTTATTCCTTTCATTAATTTATATGTCCCAATAAGATCCCTGATCCTCTTTCCAAATTCCGCTGAGCATAGCTTACACAATCTCTCCTCATAAGTTAACCCCTTCATTTCCAAATCAACCTGGTGAACTTCAGCAAGATCAAGTTTTTTTAATATCTGATTGTACATATAAAACCAGATCACAGTTCGTATAAATATACACACAATGTACAGCACATAATAATCACATATACTGTATATAGATAAAGATATACATTAAAATAAATATATCACTATTTTGCGATAATTTACTTGGTTATAGGATATTGTTCATCAACTTCAGAGCCTGTGGGAAGAAGCTATTTCCCAGTTTGGAAGTCCTGATTTTGATGGTAATCCATCAAAGATACTGTATGCAGGATGGAAAAGGTCCTTTATAATTTTTTGAGCCCTGTTTAAGTAACTTTCGCGGTAAATGTCAATAGAGAAAAGGGAGATCCCAGTAATCTTCTAGGCTGTTTTGATTATGCTCTGTATTGACTTCCAGTCTGATGCTTCGCAGCTTGTAGCCACACAATGATGCAGCAAAACAGGACACTTACACGGCCAGCAGATATTTCTGAAGTCAGGAGATCAGGACTGGATACAGTACTCCACATGTAGCCTTCAGGTGTGACATATGCAGTCTGCAGGTCACTTACTATTGGATTCCATTCCTGAGAACCATTCATAATGCAAACTGTTTGTAATTCTGAAATAATTTTATACACAGCAGATGGAACAATTTGCTGCAGAACTGCTACCACATTGTTTCAAACAGGGTCTCGTGTTAAAGTTACACAGATTTTATACGGCACAGATTTTGATGGAAAATCCTTACTGTTTCTCACTGAACTTCCAGCAATTTTCAACTCAGTGTTTTGATTCTAAAATAGAGTCCTAGACTTATTGATTGAGCACCACCTGTCAAATTTGCATTAATATGTGCAGTTTTGGTCACCTACCTTCAGGAAAGATATCAATAAGATTGACAAAGTGCAGAGAAATTTTTAAAATAAACTCTGTAGAAGCCGATTCTGGCCATTGAAACCTGTGCTCCCCAATTACACCCAATTAATCAACAACCCCTATCTTGGGGAAAAGACTCTGACTACCCCATTCATTTTGGGGGATAGACAGAAAAATGGAGCACCCAGGGAAATCCCACACCAGTCCCAGAAAAAACATTCAAGCTCTTTACTGACTGGACTTGATTCAAACCCGGGTTGCTGGGGGTGTTATAGCTAACCACTGCAAGGCTTGAAGAGCTGAATTATCAGGAAAGTTTAGGACTTTATTCCCAGGAGCATTTGAGAATGGAGAGAAATTTGATAGAGGTAGACAACATTATGAAGGGTAAATGCAAGAGGCTTTTTTTTCCCCACTGAGGTTGTGTGAGACAAGACCTCAAGGTCATGGAGTGATTGGTGAAATGTTTAAGGGGAACATTGGGAGGAATTTCTTCACTCCGAGGGTGATAAGACTACAGAATGATCTGCCATTTAAGAGAAATTTGGATAGGTACATGGATGGGTGGGGTATGGAGGGATATGGTGTTGGATCAAGTTGTCGGATCTAGGCAGAATAATAGTTTGGCATAGACTAGAAGGCCTGAAGCTGTCATGTTTTATTTCCATGCTATTTCTGATCTGAAGTTCACCATTAACAATGGAATCAATGTTACTTAGGAAATTGAAGATAAAATGGATGAGATTCTTAAAAAATGCTTCACTTACCCATTTGTACTTGAGCAGTGGATTCTTTGTGCTTATGGAATATACCTGGCATGTGCCAATGGCATCCCCTTCGCGTTATGTTGATCCAATGTTCATACAACTCTAAGGTTATGGTGAGATCAGTCTTGGCCTAATTACTAGGCCTGTATCCTGAAGAATTTCTGGAACATTTCAAGTGAATATATTTGAAAACAACCAAACTTTAGACATCTTACAATTTACAGCCATTTTTTTTTTCCAACTCAAGATACCACGAAGGACAAAAAATTGAACAAAAAATTAAGTTGAATTAATGCATAATTTGGGATTTGCATGATCCAATAACCAAAGTGAAAAATTATCTATTTATAGAATCAAAATGGAGCCTTGCTTGATCAGATTTTTTTATCTGGACTTTATTCAGACTGCTTGGAAGGGACATATACTTCAATAAAAAAAAAAACCACTCAAACCCTCACTGCTTTATTTAAATTCTGTAATAAAATTTTGGAAAAAATATAAAAATATAAGGAGAACATTGGGAGGAATTTCTTCACTCCGAGGGTGATAAGACTACAGAATGATCTGCCAGTGGGTCCATTTCAATATTTAAGAGAAATTTGGATAGGTACAAGGATAGGTGGGGTATGGAGGGATATGATGTTGGATCAAGTTGTCGGATCTAGGCAGAATAATAGTTTGGCATAGACTAGAAGGCCTGAAGCTGTCGTGTTTTATTTCCATGCTATTTCTGATCTGAAGTTCACCATTAACAATGTTACTTAGGAAATTGAAGATAAAATGGATGAGATTCTTAAAAAATGCTTCACTTACCCATTTGTACTTGAGCAGTGGACTCTTTGTGCTTATGGAATATAAGCATTAGTATTTAAAAGTGGATTCTTTAAGGGATGATGTGACTCAGTTGTGGGACAGTACACTGATCTGCTCTACAAGAACAGAGAGACAAGACACTGGCCACTCTCCACCACACATCAATAACCCTGTAGTGGAGGGAGTGGAAAGCACCAAGTTGCTTGGAGCTAACTTGATTTGTGACCTATAGTGGACAAACAACATCTTCTCACTTGTCAGGAAGGTGACTGCACTTCCTGAGAAGACTGAAAAGGGCAATGTTACCAGCCACCATCATGTGCAGAGACTGTATGAAAGGAATCCTGGCTGGTTGCATGACAGGGTGGTATGGTTGCTGCAGAGAAATGGATCTGAGACCAATCCACAGGATGATAAGAGCAATAAAGGATTACTGGAGTCTCCCTCCCTCTCATTGATGTGATCTACTGGGATTATTGAATGAAGAGGGCATCCAAAAATCATTGAGAACCCCTTCCACCCCACACACAGTGTCTTTCAGCTGCTCTCATTGGAAAAGAGATAGAGGCGTATCAGAGCCAGTACCACCAGGCTAGAAGAAACAGGTTTTTTCCGTGGGCAGTGAGAATGTGAAACGACCAAAGGATCTGCTCACACTGACCATCCGAGAGATTGCCATACATATGAAACAATACTTATCTGTATATCTGAATACTTGTCCTGCATATGTACGGTTTGTCTGTATGTGCGTTGTGTCTGCGTAATTTACACTGAGTGCGGAGAACACTATTTTGTCGCGTGGTACTTTTGCAATCAGATGACAATAAACTTGACTTGTCTTGCAGATGTTGGAATATGGAGCAAATCACATAGCTGCTGGAGGTTCTCCACGTCTCAACATGAAGCATCCGCCATTCCAGCTGTTGATTCCCGCAGCTGCTCAATTTATGTTCGGCAGGAATGTCCCCTCTGAAAATTTAATCAGTCGAAAAAACGTCAATCTTGTTTGGTCCAAGTATCTGTCTTTGCGACATGATGAAAGGGTGGGCATGAAAGCAGGCCAGATCTAATTAATACTGTAGGTTTACTTTGCTTCCCTCTTAGACAGGTGTTGAAATCGTCTTGGATATCAATATTTATGACATTATTTAAATCAAAATTATGGCACAGGAACCTTCTGAAGATGTATTTGGTTTGGCAACCTCCCTCAGAATTCTTTCCAGAAAAAAATATATTATTTACCTTTGGTATCCCACAGACTGTGAATCTGATTGAATAGATTACTCAACTTTGAAGTAAAAAATATTTTCTGCCAACAGCCCATCACGGCTGATGTCAGACTTTATGCATTACACGGTCCGTGGATAGGACAGGGTTACTTGCTTCTGCACAGTCCGCTGCCTTTAAAATTACAAAGATCGATTTTTACGGCACAGTTCACCAGAATGCCTTGGAGAGCGGAGCATCTTCCTGGTCCTTCGTGGATCCACAACCAGTTATCTAGTTGGTTCTGCGGATTGTCTCAGATAATTTGCATCTTTCACTCAACATTTTCAAAGGATTTTGTGCACAATTAGATGTGGGATCACTAGATTTTTTTTCTCGCTACCCTGCGTGGTGGTGCTAAGGCCAAGTACTCTCTCTGCCCAATGAGGCCACGATCACCTAGGCCTGGCAGGAGAGGATATTCAAATCTGGCTCCAAGTTATTGACTTTGATTGAAAACAGACCTTTGCTGCATCTCCACTTTTCTTGAAGACTAGTTCCATGACAGGAGCATTGCCGGAGATGACACCTTGAATTTCAAGTTCAATGAGAGAAGTGTAACATTTATTGACAGCAGCAAAATCAAGTCTGTGTTTTCCATGGTGGTGTTTCTGATGCAGGCAGACCCAAGGGTTCTGAGCCTCCAAGTCTTCTGACAAGAAATGATAGGGCACATGTTCAGTGGAATGTTAACTTTCAACAAAGTTGAAACAAGATGGTAATGGGTGGCAGACCACTAAAAAAAAGGATTTCTTTCCAAATGGCAGCACAACTTGTTAGAACTCCTGCTTTATCCTTGTTTAATATAACATCACATGATGATATATTCATTTTGTGGCATTTACTAGTTCAGTAACTAATGAGGTTATAATTGAGACTGTACAATGCATGTTCATTGACGCCACCAATGTTATTTCATTTAGTAATTTAGCTGTGCAGTCCATGCAAAACCAGTAGATGTAAATCGCTCATTTCTCAGGTACATGTTTGCCATCCAAAATTCTTCCATGGTGGTCAACAGAGGTCGACTCTGGAGAAAGACCTTGCACTCAGTCCGAGAAAAAGATACTACAGATACTCGAGGGAAGAAATTCATCTATGGTTATCTTTTTGTAAAGTAGGTGAGTGTATTGGACGCAGTTTGTATTTGTTGCAGTACATTCACTTCTGTTGCATCTTGCCGATTTAAAAACCAAGCTGTGGAAGTATTGAGGTCAAGGTCAACTCTTAATGCAGGAGTCCAATTACCCTGGTCCTCTCATAGCAAGCACAGAAACAGGCCATTCAGCACAGCCAGTATGTGCTGAACTATTTTTCCACTTTGACCTGCTCCCAGACCATAGCCCTCCATGCCCCTCCCATCTATATACTTACCCAAATTTCTCCGAAAGTTTATAATCGAACCTCTATCCATTACTTTCACTGGCAGCTTGTTCCACATTCTCACCACACTCTGCATGAAGTTCCACCTCATGTTCCCCTTGAACATTTCACCTTTCACCCTTAACCTGCGACCGATATAGAACATAGAGCTACAGCCCAGTCCAGGCCCTTCAGCTCATAATGTGGTGCTGATTTATATAAACCCATTTAACAATCTAAACCTTCCCTACCTCATACCCATAACCCTCTAGCATCCACGAGCATGTCGAAAAGTCTTTTAACTGCCCCTATTGTCCCATTCTTCACCACCACCCTTAGCAGTACATTCCAGGTGTGCTCTACACTCTGTGTAAGAAAACATACCCTTGATGTCTCCCTGAAACTTTCCTCCCTCCTGCCCCACACCACCCCCCCCCCCCCACCATCACCACCTTATACAGATGTCCTCTGGGCAACACAGTTAGGTGACCTTATTCAACTTTCTCTCATCCTCTCTCCTGCTTAAAATTAGCTTGTTTTCTCATATTCCCACCTTTGATCAAGGTCTTTGAATTGAAACAATATTTCAATAGTAGACTCTTGCCCTTGCTCTGTTCTAACTCTCTCTACAATTGCCTGCTCTCTGCATTTTTATTGCTGCATCATGGCTGGATTACACATGGCTGGGCAGTTGCCCCAATAACCACAAAGACAAATACTGAGGGGATCGATAGGCTTTATTGTACAGAAGACTTGAGCTGGCCTGAATCCAAGCTAGGGAAGTGCAGGAAAGGGAGAGGTGGCTTGACCTTTATGGCCTAGGCCACAGGAGAGGAGTCCAGGGGAGAGTGTCATCTGGGGGCGGGCCAGCCCGTGCCTTTACCAGCCATATCATTACACACACAAAGTGAACTTTCTCACTGTACCCCCGGTACACGTGACGACTTGAACTTCTCTTTCTCTTTCTACAGATGCTGCCTGTTTTCAGCATTTTCTATTTGCATTTCCGATGTCCAATCTCTGCATTTTTTAAATTTCTGTGTTGCTCGTTATTTAGCAAAACTGACTTGGGAATTCTTAATAATACATCGACTGCAAGTCCTTGAGTGACACTAGATGGCAGCACATTTCTTACTTCCTTTTGGAGATGTAGAAACAACATTTAAGAAAATAATAGGTGCCTAGAATACATTGCCGGGGGTGGTGGTGGAGAGTGGTACACAGGGACATTTAAAATAATCTTAAGAGAGTCATGATGGAAGGAAAATAAAGGTACGAGATTGGGAAAGTTTACAGTATTGAGTTGTTCATCCTGGCAGTGTTGCAATGAGCCCAATTCAATTTACTTGCAATTTAAATGTTATATTTACATGCACTGCAAGATAACACAGGAGCACAGTTAATAATTTTTTTAAAAATTAGTAAAAAAATTAGACGTACAGCATAGTAATGGGCCCTTCCAGTCCCTTGATATTCTGCTGCCCAATTATACCCCATTAACCTATAACCTCGTATATTTTTGTAGGTTGGAGGAAACCAAAGCATCCAGGGAAATCTCACGCAGACATGGAGAGAATGTACAAACTCCTTACAGATTCGAACCCGGGTCGCCAGTGCTGTAAGTGTTTCTCTAACTTTTTTGAAAGCCACTGCCTTTTAATGCCCCAAACCAGGTTCAATTCTGACCTCAGGTGCAGTCTGTGTTAAGATCCTAAGAACATAAGAAATAGGAGCAGGATTAGGCCATCCGGCCCATCGAGCCTGTTCTGCCATTCAATGAGATCATGGCTGATCTGATCATTGACTCAACTCCACCGACCTGCCTTTTCCCCATCTCCCTTAATTCCTTTTTTTTAATGTAAAACTTGCACTTTCATTTTCTTCCTATGAATGGGTTAACTCCATATACAGGTACACAATCCTTCATCCAGACATCTAAAATCCAGAAAGCTCCAAAAATTGGCAGGTGGGGGGAGACCAGCAGTGCGAGTCAGGCAGGCAAGGGGGAAGACCAGCAGCGCGAGTCAGACGGGCGAGGGGGTGAGACCGGCAGCGCGAGTCAGGCGGGCAAGGGGGGAGGAGACGGCAGTACGACTGGAAGGTGGTAGGGGTGGATACGGCAGCACAATTCGGGTGGGCTTAAATCTGGCTTTCCGAAATCTGGAAAAATGCAAAATTTGGAACACACTGTCCCCCAAGGGTTCTGGATAAGGGATTGCGTACCTGTACTCTGGTTTATCCCACATGGCAAAGGGATGCCGATTGCAGTGAAATGGAATTCACTGTCAATGTATTGTTCAGATGGCTGGCTCCTCCCCTGGCTCCACCCTCATCTACTCCAATATAAACCTTAATTTTTCCACCTTACCTCAGATTCACCTGAGGACTATTGTGCCATTCATTGTTAGCTATTAAATCCGTGTTTGTACTTCTAACTTATCTCTGAGGGCATTCAGTCGCATTACATCAGTTGTTCCGATAAGTGATCACTGTAAATTGCCCCTTCTGTGAAGGTGAGTGGTAAAATCTGCGGAGGTTGATGAGAATGTGGGGAGAATAAAAATAGGATTAAACTAGATTTGTCCATTTATTTACATTTGTTATTTATTTAGACATTGTGGTGATATGTATATATGGTTCTCTGTTGTTCTATGTATAAGTGGCTGACCCGCCCAATGATTACTGGATATCTTGTAACCCCTCCCCCTGTGACCTGGTCATAAAGGTCGACTACCTGCCCCCCTCCATTCATTTGAGCACATGGAATTGAGCCATCTGAAATCTAATGTGTATTAAAGCCTATTGTTCCTCACTTAGTCTTTGGAGTCATGAATAGAGCGTATCAGACATACAGCATGGTAACAGGTCCTTCTGGCCCACAAGCTAGTTCCTCCCAAATACTCCAATTTAGGTCTCCCCCCTCCCCCATACATTTTGAAAGGTGGGAGGTAACCAGAGCACCCACAATAAACCATGCAGACACAGGGAGAACGTACAAACGCCTTACAGATAGTGACAGATTTGAACCCAGAGCACTTGTGCTAACCACTATGTTAACCGTGCCGCCTCTTTTGGAGGGTAGAAGTTGATGGTCAGTCAAATCATGGTGGGTCAAAGGACCTGTTTTCATGCTGTATGACACCATGACTCTAAAATGTCAATATAATTTTCCAGTTCAATACATTTTTTACATCCACAGAGGCGCAAAGTCCACAAGATATATTAGCTGGTGAATATTTCTACAAGACATGGTTTGGTTGAAATGAAAAGTTATTGCTCCGTCCATCCATTTTTGGATCATCACTGATTTCAGTTTCCTGGACTTATCCTGCCCTCTTCTTTTTTTCCTGCACTATGTAACACTTTGCTTAGTCTTCCTTTGTTAGAATTCTGGCAATTTATCAGACTTGTCTGGAAATGAAACAAGACCCAAATGTATTTCCATGTGTCAGGAGATTGATCTATGTGTGTTGTTTTTTGCTGCTCTCCAAAGAGACTTGGCTGTTTTAGAGTATTTTCCATCTTCTCATTTGATTGTGAACAGCACAGTGACAATGTTTGCAATTCGTACTAGCTGCAAACTTTACAAACACTCCAACAGTTTGAGAGATGTTGTCTAATACTAATGGTATTAACAGGTAGCACGGAGAGCACAACTTTATTACAGCGTCAGTAACTTGGGTTCGAATCCCCCTTGTGTCCCCTATGGGTTTTCTCCAGGTGCCCCGATTTCTTCCTCTCTCCAAAACCGTACAGAGTTTGTCTATTAATTGGTGTTTTGGGGCAGCAATGCTTGTGACTAGAAGGGCGCTCTAAATTAAAAAAAAGAACTCATCTCAAATACTGGCAAACTATACCATAATCTTGTGAATGATAGTGAAAATATTTTGGAATTGAAGTTGTCTATCTCAAAGAAGGTGGAATAAGAATTGACCATTGTTGGCTAGTTTTTGACTTTAAAAAAGATCCATCCACCACCTTACATTCAAGAATTGGTTTCTGTTGTTCTTCAACCACCGAAAATCATTTAAGATGGAGGTGGATGAACCATTGATTGATCAGGGGACTGAGGGCTCTGCAGAATTAGTGCAGAAGAGGAGATGAGTCCAGCATAGATCAACCTGGATGATAGTGAACAGTGGAGGAGGCTTAAGGGGTTGGGTAGTCTTTTTAGCAGGAAGATGGCTGGATTAGAAAGGACTACTCTTCACCCACCTTGGAACTGTAATCCCTTAGAAGTGCCAACCTCATCTTGAATATGGATTTATGGACCAAGACCAGAGAGAAGTTATTGCTGCTATCTACTGCATCCTTCGCAAATAACAAGTGCAAAGTGATGCATTTTGAATTGTCTAATAGAGGTTGGACATATACAGTGAACATCAGGGACTTCAGAAGCATTGTTGTACAGAGGGATCTTGAGATGCAAGTTCATAACTGCCTGAAAAAAACCCCACAGGTGATAGAATGGTGAAGAAAATGTTTAAATAATTTTCCTTCATAGGCAGGTGCATTAAGTACAAGAGAGGCAGCATGCTGACAATACACTGGATAAGCCACGTTGGAATATTATTTTCCGTTCTAGGCCACCACTCTACACGAAGAAGAGAGAATGGAGAGGTAGAGAGGGATACAGAGACAGAGACAAAAGCTTATTGTCATAATATACAATGCACTGAATTTCTTACATGCAGGAGCCATACACAAGGTACATAAGATACACCAACTACAATGGATTAAATTAAATTACCACCACATGCCAAAACAAAAAAGAGATAATAAGCATGAAGGGATAGAAAAATAAATATTCACAAATGCAGTTAGTGTAAGATAACAATTGAGGTATCGTTAAAGCAGACATATCCTTCAGTGATCCCAGAAGAGTTTATGGTTAGTGTACGGCAGCAAGAGAGAAATTTCAGAAGAGATTCGCTGGGATGTTGCCTGGAATGAAGAGCTGTATTTATGAGAAATTGAATAGAGTGGGATTGTTATCACTGGGTCAGGAGAGGTTGAGGTTGATTAATAAGGCTACGTGTTACAATCCCTGATGTTTCAGTGTTGGTTAGATCAGTGGTTCTCAACCTTTTTCTTTCCACTCACATCCCACTTTAAGTAATCCCTATGTCATCGGTGCTCTGTGATTAGTAAGGGATTGCATAAGGTGGTATGTAAGTGGGAAGGGAAGGTTGAGAATCACTGCTTTGTTACTGAAATATTTTGCTTGAGAAAAATTGTCATTTGCCCATTTCCTTTGGAGTTATGAAACCGTGCACATAACAAGTCAATTACATATGATTAAAAGAGTGGTTTTCAAACTTTTTTATTTCTACCCACATACCACCTTAATCTTTCTTCTTTGGCTTGGCTTCGCAGACGAAGATTTATGGAGTGGGTAAATGTCCACGTCAGCTGCAGGCTCGTTGGTGGCTGACAAGTCCGATGCGGGACAGGCAGACATGGTTGCAGCGGTTGCAGGGGAAAATTGGTTGGTTGGGGTTGGGTGTTGGGTTTTTCCTCCTTTGCCTTTTGTCAGTTACTAATCACATAGCACTTATGGCATAGGGAATAAAGTGGGATATGAGTGGAAAGAGAAAGTTTGAGATCCACTGGTGTAGGAGGAAGGGCTTCAGGTTTCCGGATCATTTGTTCTCTTCCAGGGAAGGTCAGACCTGTTCCCTCAGGTCAGTTTGCACCTGAACTGGAAGGGGACTAATATTGTCGCAGGAAGGTTTGCTAGCGCTGCTCCAGTGTGTTTAATTGAGATTTGCAGGGGGAAGGGAACCAGAGCAGATAGAGGAGGGAAAAGATTATGCTAAAATTGCATACATCATTAGAACTGAACAGGTTGAATGTGGTGGACATGTTTTCAGGTGCATCTATTTCAATGCGAGGAATATCTTGTAGGAAAGGGAGACAAGATTAGAGTGTGGAATTATGACATTGTGGCCATTAATGAAACTTGGTTTCAGGAGGGGCAGGACTGGCAGTTCAATTTTCCATGCTTCCGTTGCTTTAAATGCGATAGCACGGGGGATGAAATGATGAGGAGTGGCATTGCTCATTAGTGAAAATATCACAGCTGGGCTCAGGCAGAACAGACCAGAGGGCTCATCTACTGAGGCTATAAGGCTGGAGCTGAGGAATGTGAAAGGTTTGACCACACTCATGGGGTTGTAATTTAGCGAATTAGAGGAGCAAATCTGTAGAAAGATAGTAAACAACTTCAGGAAACATAAGGTTGGGATAGAAGGAGATATTAACTTTCCACATAAATTGACTGGGACTTCCACACTGTAAAAGGGCTGGATGGCTTGGAGTTTTTCAAATGTTTACTAAAACAATAGAGGTACCAACTAGAGGACGTGCAAAACTAGATCTCCTATTAGGGAACGAGACAGGAGAGGTGACGGAAATATGTGTAGGGGAATATTTTGGGTCAAATGATCATAATTCCATTAGATTCAAGTTAATTATGGAGAGGGATAGGTCTGGGTCTCAAGTTGAGATTCTAAATTGGAGAAAGGCCAATTTTAAAGAAATGAGAAAGGATCTAGAATGCGCAGATTGGGATGCTGTGTTTGGGCAAGGATGTGCGAGTTAATTGGAGGACCTTCAAAGGCAACATTTTGAGAGTACAGAGTTTGTATGTTCCATTCAGGATCAAATACAAGATTAGCTTGCATATAGAACCATGGTTTTCGAGGAAAATTGGAGATCTGGTTCAAAAGAAGAGAGGTGTATCACAGGTATAGGCAACATGGAGCAAATGAGGTACTTGATAAATATAAAACAAATGCAAGAAAAACCTCAAGAATGAAATCAGGAAGGCTAAAATAAGACATGAGGTTGCTTTGGCAGACAATGTGAAGGAAAATCTTAAGAGCTTCAACAGGTATATTAAGAGAAAACAGATAGTAAGGTTCAAAATTGGTTCCCTTGAACATCAGAGTGGTTGCCGTTGTATGGATCCAAAAGAGATGGCAGAGGCCTTAAATGTTCTTTTTCATCACTATTCTCTCAGGAAAAGGACACAGAGTTATAGGAAGTAGGGACAACAAGCAGTGAGGTCAAGGAACAAATACAGATTAAAGAGGTAGTGCTTGCTGCCTTAAAGCACATAAGGGTGGATAAATCCACAGGGTCTGACAAGATATTCCCTCAGACCTTGAGGGAGGCTAGTGTAGATATTGCAGGGGCTCTGGCAGAAATATTTAAAATGTTCTTAGTCATGGGTGTGGTGCCAGAGAACTAGAGGGTAGCTCACATTTCTTCAAAAGTAACCCTGGAAATTATAGGCCAGTGAGCCTGATGTCAGAAGTACATAAATTATTGGAAGGTGTTCTAAGAGATCGGATATAAAATTATTTGGATAGCCATGAACTGATTAGGAACAGTGTTACAGGACATGTTAGAATAATTATGGGTAAAATATATCTAGATTGGGGGGGGGGGGGGTTAGTGTAGGCCACGTCACAAATAGAATAACATATCACAAAAGATATCTCATTTAAAATGCAAGAGCTTTGCTGAAGTTAGACATTGAGGTTCTAGTTGGCTTTGCAGAAGCAATGAAGAATGCTGATCAATTGTGTATGGGCAATAAAGTCCAGACTCAGAAGTACTGATAAGATTATTCAAAATTGGGTTTGGAGTGCTGTAAGAAGTCATATGGTTTCTACAAGCAGTGAGAGGGAAAACAGACAAGTGATTTCTCTTTGGGAGACAGAGAGAAGTCAATTCTACAGTAGCAGTTGAAGCTGCAAAATTGCAAGCTGGCAGGCCTGTTGAAAAACCCCATTTTGAAGATGGGTTGAGAGTTCTGAGTTCAGCCTGTTGAAAACCCTTGTAGTTCTTACAAGTGGAAATGGCTGGCTAGAGCATTTCTCCTGAAATAAGGGAAACAAGAGGAACTCTGTGGTGACCTGGTGTAATGGAAGATTTAAACCATGTTTTTTACTTTTGCAGCCTTTGCTTTTGCAAGGCTGAGAACTTGCTTGTTTTTTTAGAATCAGCAGACATAAGCTAAATTCCACTGAAGGGAGAGATGCAGTTATCTGACAAAAGGACATCTGTGTACCAAGAACATTTAATCTTCCTGCTTGTTTTGGTCACAGACTGTCAGAGGCCTAGCCTTGATTCAAAGTGATACGTTATTCGATGGAAGCCTAGGCATGCTAGCTTGCTCACTCATCTTTCTTACTGTGCTGGGAATAGGTGCTTGGGTAAGCAGTTTTTGGGTAATATAAGCCATGGTCCCGCTGCTGAAGTTTGAGACTCTCTGAGAGGTGGCAACATCTCTCAGCAAGAAGAAGAACTTCAAGAGTCCAGTCCAGATCGGGGGAGGTGGAGAAGTTGCTACCAGCGCCCCGACAGCCTACTACAAGTGTGCAGTCGTTGCCTCGCTTTGGCAGTTGGGACCAGTCCAGGCATTGATAAGTATAGTTGGGAAGGGCTAGCATATTGTAGTTTGATATCAGCTTTAGAATTTGTAATAAACATTTGTATAAACTGAAGTGCTCTCGGCGTGGGTGTCTATTTTATTTTGGTAGCTCAAACACTGTGACCAATCTAAAACGAACAAAGTGAGAGGTACAAGTTTACCCAGGACACCTGGAAGAAGAGGTTATCATTTGTAAAACCCATGATGGGACAAGTTTCTTCAGCAAGACATTGAAGTGGCTGATCGGAGGAAATCAATTTGTGTGTGTCCAAAAAGCAACAAATTTCTCTCTGAAATCAACTATTTAACTTACAGCACAAGAACCTGGTGGAAATTATAAATGTTGAATTCAGTGCACAGAATGAGAATTGCCTGATACCGGTAAACTTGGAGAAGTGAAAAGTGAATGATTGGACAGTGAAACAGAGATCTTTCCTGAACAGATAGACATTACATACACATAGAATTAGAAGGGGGTTTAAGTTAATAGGAATAAAAGTTAAAGACTGACCCTGCTATTATATTTTTTTTAAATTTAAAGCAACTTTTTTAAGTGACCATTGTCTTGGTGAATTTCTATTGCTACTGGGTTTTGGAGTCCTCTGGGATCGTAACAATAGTTAACATGGCTTTGTTAACTATTGATAGGTCATGTTTAACCTATCATATTAAGTTTTGTGAGGAGATTACCAGGAAAGTTAATGAAGGAAAGGCTGTGGTTGTTGTCTACATGGACTTTAGTAAGAACTTTGACAAAGTCCTGCATGGGAGGTTAGTCAGGAAGGTTCAAACACTAGGTATTCATGGTGAAGTAGTGAACTTGATTCAACAATGGCTGGACAGGAGAAGCCAGAGATTAGTGGTGAATGATTGCTTCTTGGAATTAAGGTCTATGACTAGTGGTGTGCCTCAGATATCACTGCTAGGACCATTGTTGTTTGTCATCTATATCAATGATGTGGTTAATAATTGGATCAGCAAGTATACAGATAACACAAACAATGAAGGTGGGGTCAGCTAAGAAGGTTTTCAAAGCTTGCAGAGGGATCTATACCACCTGGGAAATGGGCTGAAAAATAGCAGATAGAATATAATGCAGTTAAGTGTGAGGTGTTGGATTTTGGAAGGACAAACCAAGAAATGACATACATGGTAAATTATAGGGCCCTGAGTAGTGTGGTAGAACAGAGAGACCTGGGAATACAGATGCATAATTCCCTCAGAGTGGCACCACAAGTAGTTAGGGTTGTAAATAGAGCTTTTGGCATATTGGCCTTCATAAATTAAATTATTGAGTATAGGAGTTTGAATGTTATGTTAAAGTTGTATTTAAGGTTAAATTTGGAATATTGTGTGCGGTTTTGATCACCTAACTACAGGAAAGATATCAATAAGATAGAAAGAGAGCAGAGAAGATTTACTAGGATGTTTCCTGGACTTGAGGAACTGAGTTACAGGGAAAGGTTAAACAGGTTGCAGCTCAAATAAAATCTCACAATTGGAGGGAGGACAAGCACTTTTATTAGCTTATAACTATGCATAGGGCCTCACAGTAGTGATCAGAAGGACTCTGGGTTAAGGCGGGAAGCCAGGGTTTTATGTGTGTGGATGGGGGAAAAGCTGGGAGGCAGAGCAACACATCAGCACCACCCACTACCAGCGAATCCCAGTTCACTGCATTCACCCCTTCCTATAGAATTTAGGGTCTGTGAATGAAGACAGAAAACATGGATACAGAAAAAGAAATGTTGAAAAATATACAATTATTTACAAATTTAAAGATTTAAGCAGTCCGGGGATCTGGAGATCCTGGTGGAGTGCCTTAGCATCAAGGGGTCTTGGATTCCTTGGGTCTCCTGGTCCCCTTGTGAGGGAGGAGAGGCAAGCTGGGTCTCTGGCTCAATGGTAGAGGGGGATTCATTTTCCTCCTGAACTAGATCCCCTGAGGCCCTGACTGGGGATGGCGAGAATGAGCTCCATTGTTCACAGGGCACTTGAGGCAACAGAACCTCTGTTCTGGCTGGTGCCAGGTTCCTAATGGAGACTGTGTCCTCCCTGCTATCCATGTACTCCACATAGGCATACATGGGATGGGCATGGAGCAGTTTCACCCTTTCCAGCAGGGAGTCTGTCTTGATTTTCTTCATGTGCTTCCTGAGAAGGAATGGACCAGGAGTGGTGAGCAAGGTTGGGAGTGTAGATCCCGATGCCAACCTTCTTTCAAAATTGGATAGGAGCTCATGAGGAATAGCATTGGTCGCAGTACATAGTAGTGACAAGATGAAATGAAGCGCCATAGGAGGACATCCTGTCAACGTGAGTCTGGAAGGCCTTTTAACTTCAGTGCCAATTTGACAGCTGTCCAGACCATGACATTTTTCTTTTCAACCAGATGGTTCCCCCGGGGGTTATAGCTAGTAGTCGTGCTGGACGCGATGCCCCTCTCCAGCAGGTACTGATGTAGCTCATCACTCATAAAGGGTGAGTCCCAGTCGCTACGAATATAGCCTGGGATACCCAAACAGGGCGAAAATGGAATCTAGGGCCTTTATAACTGATGAAGTGGACATGTCTGAGCATGGGATGACGAACGAGAAGTGGGAGTACTCATCAATGATATAGAGGAAGAAAGTGTTCCCGTTCATGGAGGGGAGAAGACCCTTAAAATTGACACTGAGCCTGGGTGACATGATCAGGTGTGCCTTTGCAGGGCTGTATAAGTGTGGTTTGCACTCCACACAGACCTGGCAAGACCTGGTCATTTCCCTGACATCTTCCATGGAGTAGGGAAGATTGCGTGCCTTGACAAAATGTGTTATGGGGGTAACCCCTGGATGGCAGAGCTTATTATGCAGAGACTGCAGTTGGCCAGTGTGTGCAGAGGTACAGCTTCCTCTGGACAAGGCATCTGGAGGGTCATTAAGTGCTCCTGATGAATAGGCAATGTGATAATTCTAGGTGGAGAGCTCAATCATCCACCTAGCAATCTTGTCATTTTTGATTTTTCCCCTCTTGTCATTATTGAACATGAATGTGACCGAGCACTGGTCCGTGAGGAGCAAAAATTTTCTACCAGCCAAGTAGTGTCTCCAGTACCTCACGGCTTCCACAATGGCTTGAGCCTCCTTTTCCACAGATGGTTTCCGGAGCTCGTGGCCTCGTTAATGTCCGAGAAAAAAAAATGCAACCAACCTGCCAGCCTGGTTGATGGTAGCAGCCAGGGCTATGTCCGAAGCATTGCCTTCCACTTGAAAAGGTATGTTCTCATCCACCGTGTGCGTGGCATCTTTCACAATGTGATTCTGGAGGTAGTTAAAAGTCATTTGGGCTTCAGCTGAGAGGGGAAAATTAGTGGCTTTTAAGAGAAGGCGAACCTTATCAGCGTATTGAGGGATCCACTGGATGTAACATGAGAAAAACCCCAGGCATCGCTACAAAGCCTTTCTGGTCCTGGGGATGGGGAGCTCTAACGGGGGCGCATCCTATTGGGATCAGGCCAGTGATGTCATTCTCCACCACGTAGTCAAGGATAGCCAGATGTTTAATCCTGAACATGAACTTGTCAGAGTTATAAGTGAGGTTCAGGTCTTTCGCCGTGTGGTGAAAACTCTGGAGGTCTTCCAAGTGGTGGTCACAGATGGTGATATTATCGAAGAAGGGGAAGGTGGCCTTCAACCCATACTCATCCAGTATTCTGTCCATCTGCCTCTGGAAGATAGAAACCCCATTAGTGATACTGAAAGGGACCTTCTGGAATTGATAGAGACGGCCATTAGCCTCAAATGTCATATATGTAGACAGTCCTCAGAATGAATCGGCAGCTGGTGATAAGCAGTTTTCAAGTCGATGGTCAAATACTCCGCAATATCATTCACCATGACCGAAATTTGAGGGAGGGGGTATGCATCCAGTAGTGTGTACCGATTAATAGTTTTGCTATAGTCAATTACTAGCCTGGACTTGATTTCCCCCTTTCACCACTACCACTTGTGCTCTCCATGGGCTGGTGCTATATTTGATGATATCTTCATCAAGCAGATGTTGTGTCTCAGATTTTATGAAATCTCGGTTTGCTGTGTTGTACATCCTGCTCTTGGTGGCAATAGGTTTTCAGTCCGAGCACAGATTCGGAAAGAGGTGGGGAGGGGTGTTGATATTCAGTTTGGAGAGGCTGATTTTCAGGGCCCTCCATTCCAAACCATTACAGGGGGGAGGGGACCAGAATACTCCAAGGTCATGCTTTTATAGTGACACAGGAAGTCCAGAATCAACAACACCGGAGCACACAATTCATCAAGTATATACAAGCAAAATTCCACCCCCCCCCACTTCAAACAACAGATGTACTATGCAATATTGTTGAATACGCGTAGAATGTGAATGAGATGCAAGGAAAATGCGATAATTGGAAGGATACATCTTGAGGTTGTACTCTTGCACAGTCCGTGAGCCTATGAAGCTTTCAGTAGAGCCTGTGTCGATTAGGCATTTACTTCGTCACTATAGAGTTGCTGAGCTGGTGAGGTCTGTCCTGATCTCGAACCATCGAGGTTTGGACCCTGGAGACTTCTTACTCCTCACTCGAGTGGTTTCCATCATCCTGGGTTGCCCTGCGTTAGTACGATGGCGTCGCCCTCATGACATGCCAAGATGGCCACCCTCCTTCCTCCTCTGACGATGATGGCACTGAATTTAAATTTGGATCATGGCAAGATGGCCGCTGAGCCTTTTTGCACCGTTTCCTCACTGCCACTGCCTCCATCGACGTGCAGAATTGCAAGTGGGCTTCGGTGAATTTGGGGCAGACGGCTCGGGGCTGGAATCGGATCCCAGGCCCCTCACGTGGCCAACCCTCACCTAATCTCCTTTCTTGCCACAGCTGGAACGCACTGAGTCTTTCAGCAGACAATGAGCTCAGGGATGCTGGCTCTTGCCGCAGAAAAAGCACGGGACTGCTCCCTTGCACGGGAAGTAGCAGGCGTTAGGGCAGGGGTAGTGGGAGCAGTTGGTCCTTGGAAGGGGTCACCTGGGTGAGAGAGCTTGTTAGCTTAAAGGTCATCGTTCTCGAGCTTGGCCTGTTCCAATGATTTGGCCACTTCAATGTGACTAGCCAGGTCCTTCTTTCCTGACTCGAGCTGTCGCTGCCTCATGTACCTCCAGTGGACCCCCGCGACTAGAGTATCGCGGATCTGTTCTTCCTCACAAACGTGGCCCATAGCTGCTTCATACCTGCACTTCTTGGCAAGTGTCTGCAGATCCAGCAGGTGGTCATCGATGGTCTCTCCTGGCCATTGGTGATGTAGAGCGATTCAGTGCCTCACTAGGACCTCATTTTGCGACTTTAGGTACCGAGCTTTCAATTCCTCGATGGCAGTGTCATATGTCGTGCAGTCCCTGATGACTGCATACCCTTTCGTTCCTACCCTGGAAATGAGTGCGGTGTTCTTAAGTTCATCATTGTGGAAGATGTCTCTGGTCACGTTCAGGTAGGCCAGGAAACAGTCTAGCCAGTATGTGAACTCCCTAGCCACGTTGTTGGTGGGGGGGGGTTAGAGCATCTATTAGCAACATTCCAGGCTTGAATAGCACTTCCATCATTTAGAGAATAAGCTAATAAAATAGTAGCGTGAATAAAAGCTCTCATGACTGGAGGGAAAACAAATGCTTTTATTAGTTTATAACTATGGGTCGGGTTTCACAGTAGTCTTCAGAAGGGTTCTGGGTTTAGGCGGGAAACTAGGGTTATATGTGAGCAGATGGGGGGCAGAGCTAGCCATCAGCACAACACCCTACCAATTAATCCCAGTTTACTGCACAGGTTAGGACTTTATTCCCTGGAACGTAGAAGAATGAAGGGAGATTTGAGAGAAGTATGTAAAATGATGAGGTGGGGTTGACAGTGTAAATGTAGATAGGCTTTTTCCACTGAGGGTAGGTGCGATACAAACCAGAGGATGTGGGTTAAGATTGAAATGGGAAAAGTTTAGGGGGAACATGAGGGGGATCTTTTTCCACACAGAGAGTTGTGGGAGTGTAGAGCAAGCTGCCAGCTGAAGTGGTGAATGCGGGCTCAACTCTAACATTTAAGAGGAATTTGGACAGCTACAAGGATGTGGGAGGTATGGAAAGCTACACATTGTGAGCAGGTTAGTGGGACTAGGCCAAAAAAAATGGTTCAGCACAGACTAGAAGGGCCAAAGAGGCCTCTTTCATTGCTGCAATATTCTATGGTTCGATGTTTCTAATTATTGTAGAAATGTCTCTCGTTTCTCATCTCATTTATACACATTTTGGGCTTATAAAATTAGAACATAAAACATACACGTCTCCACTGAACATGATGCCCAAATTAAACAGAAACATATTATAAATATCCCTCTACACCCTGCATTTTCACATCTCTAAGGAGATTCTTAAGCAACACTATTGTATTTGTTTCCACCAATCACCTGGCAGCTTGTTCCAGGCACATCTCTTCTTTTTAATTTCACACCCCCACCCCAAGCACATCTTCTTTGAACTTCCTCTTCCCACACCCCTTCTCCTCACACCTCTCCCTAACCCCTCACTGTAAATATGTGATCAATTAGTTTACTCTGGGAGAAAGATTCTGATTCTCTACCCTGTTAATGCCTCTCATAATTTTCTACGCCTCTATTTAGTCATCCCTCAACCTCCAGTGCTCCAGAGAAAACGATTTGTTTGTCCAACCTCTCCCCTTGGCTCACAATATCTAATCCAGGCCAAATCCTATTAGATCTCTTCTATACTCTTTCCCGAAGCCTCCACTTCCTTTCTGTAATGAGGTAACCAGAACTGTACACAATAACTTGTAAGTAGTAAAGGAAATTTGAAAACAATGCAAAAATACTCCCCCAAAATGCTTTACTGATCGATGATGTCTGACCAGTTTCAAATAAGAAATCATTCATTTTGATGCCAGAAGCTGCTCTGATTTTTGGTTTTCATCATGTTGCACTTGTCACAAACATAATTGCATATCCATATGGCAAAACTCCTTTTTATGGATCAGGATGCTTTTTAGGCTGTTGTATGGAGGTTTGATTGAGTACAGAAGCTGTGCTGTGAAATGACAACATTAATGGGGTCAGTAAATAGCTTGTGAAGTGAAATGTAGGAAAAAGGGAGGAATAGCTGTGGGATGATAATGTAAATAACATATTACCCTCCTGTTGCTGAGTTCACTCAAGGTCTTTCTCAGTCTCAGACAGACTTTGAAGTCATGGGTAAAACCTCATTCTTGAATTTCCCACTGGCAGTAGGAGTGACTGATGGCACTCACTTCAGTTTACACATGACAGCAGTTAACTAAAGTCATGGTTTATTGGCAATTTCTCCAACATATGGATTCCAAACTATGGACTATTTTAATTACTATTGGTCAGAGGTGACAACGGAGAAAAAGTAACATGGAGATATTTTGAGAGTTGCTAATGGCAGCTGGATAATTTTCCCCATTTGTTGCTCGGTGCAAAAATTCTGTTCTGTGCTTTTTTTTTTAACTAGTTCTGATATCATTTTCTTAATGAATATTTCACAGGCCAACACATTCAATAGAAAAACTATGATTGACCAATCCAGAATACCATCAGTCATTAACTTTGAACGATCTGTGTAAACTTGCTGCTATTACATCTTCAGTATGGCTATCAGATTAGCAAGAGAACACGCTGTAAAAATGTATCTATTGCCGGGTTCACTAATGAACATCCATGAAGCAGAAAAATTAAGTTTCCATCTACTACCTTGTCCTAGTGGCCTATTTCTCTCATTTCATTCAGGACTATATTCTTCTCCAATTATTACTCGCACACGATTAATTTTACGTGGAGGCTCGTATTTTTTTTTATTTACTCAATCTATCTTGGTTCTTCATGTACAAGTATTTCATAACCTTTATTCCAGATTAATCTATGCTACCATTGAAGGTATTATAGCATGTTCAGTAGTCCTGAAGAAACAGAATAAAATGCAGTTATGGTCATGGAGTCATAGTCTGACGTTACATATATAGACTCATTGGCTCATGATGTCAAGATTCAAGTTTATTTTCATCTAATTGTACAAGTACAACTCTCTGAAGAAGTGTTCTCCGGTCTCCGATGCAAAACACACAGACACACACACAGATATTTTATCTATACAAATAAATGAATGAATATTGTTTTGTACAAATGAGAGTCTTGGATGTTTAGTGTGAGCAGTTTCTTTAGTCGTTCTCCATTCTCACTACCCGTGGGAAGAAGCTGCTTCTCAGCCTGGTGGTGCTGGCTCTGATACACCTGCATCTCTTCCCCAAAGATGCTGTGTTCAGGGTGGAAGGGATCCTCAATGATTTGGTGCACTCTCTTCAGACAACGATCATGTTAGATCATGTTGATGGGGGAAAGAGACTCTAGTGATCCTCTATGCTGCTCTTATAGTCCTGTGGATTGACCTCCAATCCACTTCTTTGCACAAACTTACTGCACTGCCAGGCCATTCTCGATAGTGCGCCTGTAAAAGGTTGACATCATGGTGGCTGGGAGCCTTTCTCACTTCAGTTTTTTCAGGTAGTGCCTTCCTGACAAGTGAAACAATATTGAGTGTCCATGATAGGTCACTAGTTAGAGGAACTCCATCAAACTTGGTGCTCTCCACTCTCTCTACTACAGAGTTGTTGATGTGCAGTGGAGGGTGGTCGTTCCTGGTCCTCCTGAAGTCCACGATCATCTCCTTCATCTTGTCCATATAGAGTCTCAGATTGTTACTCTTGCACCATTTCACGAGATTTTCCGCCTCTTCCTTGTCGTGTGATGCATCTTTGTTGCTGATGAGGCCGGCTGCTGCTGTATCATCTGCAAGCTTGATGACACTGTTGGACCTGTTTCTGGTGATGCAGTCACGGGTCAGTAGCAAGAACAGGAATGGGATGAGAACACCGCCCTGGGCCGCCGTTCAGCCTAGCGATGCTCAATATTCTGTTACTGACCCAGACAGACTGTGGTCTTCCCATTGGGAAGTCAAGGATCCAATTACAGAGAGGGGTGTTGAATCCCAGCCTCTGGGGAATGATCATATTAAATGCCAAATTGAGATCAATGAACAGCAGCTGATTCAAGGTTCAATTTTTTGATACACAAAAATATTTTGTTTGTTTGCCCTGTGGAGGTAAACAAAGAGCTTCCATCACCATTAGTAAAAAGAGAAAGAGAAGCATTGACGTCGAGCGGCTGTGGACCTCGCCGCCAATTCAGTGGTTGGTAGTGTAGTAAATAATAATGAAGAAACATAGAACAGAACAACATAGTATCGGGCCTTCAGCAAATTCTTAGAAGAATAAGTTAACTTAGTGGCTCCAGTTACTAAGCTATGTTGAGCAGGTCACATCATTCTCCTGTCATTCTAATCTAAGCTCTGTCATGGAAAGAAATTAGCAGATAGATACAAAAAAAATTCCAATACTCCAAAGTGAACAAGCAGTTTATAGGATGATATTGAGAACCTTGAGCTCATTCATTGGAAGCACCTTTAAGAGTCAATATCACCTCAATGGTGCCCCATTGGCCACCACCTGCTTCATTTGTGGACGAGATTGTAGTGCCCACATTGGCCTCAGTAGTGACTGGAAACCCTACAAAACTCCAGTGATAACACTGGACAACTAAGATTTTGCTTCCTAAACAGTCACTGATTTTTGGATACTGATCACAAAAATCATCTTAAAGTTTGCTATCGTGTATCGTTGTTTAGATAAGAATAACCCTATTTTTTGTGAATTCCTGTCATATTTTAAGTTTACTTCAAGCATTCAAAACCAATGAAATGCAACATGTCATTGAAAATTTGTTTTCTGCATTCACACTTGGACGTCTTCCCCGCTGATCTTGGTGCAGTCAGTAACGAACATGGTGAAAGATTTCAGCCGGACTTTGCAACCGTGGAAAAGCGGTATCAGAGCAACTGGAATCCATCAATGCTGGCCGACCCAAGAGGTATCAGATGCTGAGTACAAACAAAAAATCATCACCAAAACCTCTTTAGGTCAGTTGAACATCCGTTGTATCTGGCATCATTATGCAATTAAACTTGCTAAACTCAATAAAAGTTCATTTTATGTTTCTCCAACTTCCTACCTGACACAACAAATCTGAAGTTATCTTTGTGTTCAGCTTGATGTTGTCTATCATAATCCCCTTTTTTTTCAGGAAGCAAGCTTTTTGAAAATAATTGTCCAATGTATTAAGTCATCCTCGATTCTAAATGACTACCAATGCAGAAAAGACTGCTGTGTGAATTATTGAAAGTGTAGGCTAGTTGCATAGGATGTTTTCCATCACTGAGCATACAGTTAATTGCATTCAATTTTCTACACCATTTTAAGGTGCACAGAAATAAAAGTTGGGCAAATAAGATGGTCGATTAAGCTTTCACCCACAATGTCATGCCACTGGAAGGGGAGCGCCACTTGAAGGGGGGATCGTCACTTGATAGACAGATGGCCAGAGGGGGAGGGGAGGGGGTGATTGTCGATGGGGGGCTAGGTACGAGGCATTTGCTTAAAGGTACCAAATCAAAATGATTCCAAAATTTGGAAAATTCCGAACAGCAGCAGGTGACCAGTCCCAACGATTCCAGATAGAAGGTTAGGCATATTTAACTTGTCCCAAAAAATTCTGTAGATCTGCCCAAAAGGGCCTTACATTAGGACAAGACCAAGTTGGATGCAAAAAGGTTTCCACATCTTCACCACACTTAAAACATTGATCTGATAAATCTGATTTCATTCTATTCAATTTCTATTCAATATAGCTGATGTAAAAGGTTAAATTGAACTAGTCTATATTTTACATTTATAATATTGGTCATACAATCCATTCACAGAACTGCCCACATTTCCTCATCAAAAGCATTATTCAGCCATGTCTGTCTAGACTTGTGAAGTCTTTGTTTGGGAGTTCCTACTTGCAATAATGAGTATATTATTGATATAATTTTATTTTAACAATTCCTCTCCTAAATAAGAAGTTCTACTTCAGTACAACTAGGCCAGAACATGGTTAGTCCCAACTTATCCCTGAAATTTGCTCTTTTAAAAGGGTAATACCATATTTATTCTACAATTGCTCAAATGAAATTAATTGACCCCTTTCATAACAATCTTCAACATTTATAATCGTTTTACAAAACCAAACATTCAAAAATAGATCATCCTTCTATAAAAATATATAATGGGGGGGAGGGGCTGGCATGGCATGGTGGCATAGGTTGGAGACATGGAAATACAGCAGAATTAATCAAAAACTGTCTTTAAAAAGATTTATTTTAATTTTAAAAAATTGAAGATCATTTTTAAGCTATTGAAGAATGGCTATAAGGAAAGCTAAATTACAAGTATCAAAGAAAATGGCTGTGAAAGATCTACAGCAGAGGAAGTTGGGCCTACCTCTATAATGGAGCCTCACGATCAGATTCCTCTTCCTCCAAGGATTAAACGGGCGATGACGGCAAAGGTACATGCAACTCCAGGGTCAACTCCCCGAGGAGCCAGAGAAGATGTTGCTGGAGTTTAGAAAAGGACAGAAGAACTACAGACTTCGTTTGAACATTTGCGCATATGCGGATTCTGCACATGCGCACACCAGATTAAGTGGCATCAGCTTTGGAAGGAAAGCCCAAAGTGATCAATGTTGCTTGTGAAATGAGACCACAACAATTGATTCAACATGATATCGATATTGAATCTACTATATCATTCCTTCATTGCGTCCCATAAAATGAATTTATCTTTTACTGACTCCATATTTATCTTGAAATATATTTTAATTTGCTATTCAATATATTCCTTGAAATCTTGCCTTTTTAACAGTGCAAGATTTAGCCTCTATCTTTATGTCTTTGGTGGGACATCTTCTAATTCGATTGTTAATAACATGGGAGAGTGATCTAATAATAATCTTGCTTTATATTCTGTCTTCTTAACTCTTCCTTGGATCTGCGCCGACAACAAAAACATGTCTATTCTTGAGTAGGTCTTGTGTCTATTCGAGTAATATGAATATTCTCTCTCTTTTGCGTGTTGCTTCCTCCATATTTCAATTAGTTCCATGTCCTGCATTGATTTTAGTGTAAATTTTGTTACTTTATTCTTATTGTTAATTGTCTTCCCGGTTATGTCTATTATTGGGTCCAGGTTGAAGTTGAAATCCCCTCCTAGCAAGATATGTCCCCGTGCATCTGCTATCTTTAGGAAGATGTTTTGTATAAATTCCTGATATTCTTTGTTAGGTGCATAGATATTTTGTAAATTCCAAAATTCTGAATATATCTGGAACTTTATCATTACATACCTGCCTGCTGGATCTGTTATTATTTCCTTTATATTGATTGGCAAATTTTTGTTAACTCAAGAATAGACATGTTTTTGTTTACAGTCATGTAATTTAATGTACCCACCTTATACCTCCTTTTTCCCAATTCTCTCTCGTCTCCTCAACTCTTCCATCTCTCTTTTTCCAATATTTCTTTTTAAATTATTTTTGCATGTCTCAATACACCATGACATGATTAAAAAACAAATGATCCTAGAAACCCCTACAAAAAATAACTAATAAAATATTCCTACCCAAAATAACGTTAACCTCCCCCCCCTCCACTCCCCGACTCTTTGCCAGACAACCATAACTCCCTTATCTATTTGGGTTGCGGTACTAACCGCAAGCGTCAACAGATTTTGCAATAGCAGTTCTCCTCTACCCCCTCCCCCCGCAGAGGAACACTATACATTTTCCAAAAATATCACAAAGCTCCTTTTTTTCCCTTCTTTCTCATCTTTCTCCCCTTATCTTTATCAACCTTAAACTTTATATTCACTTTATTATCCTTGAAACACTTTTTTAGAACTTCTTGTTTCGTTGTCTGTTTGGCAATTGTTCTGCAAAGTGTTGGGCTCTGAGAACAGTCTATTTCTTTCCCCAGGAATGAATACTTTTAATACTACTGGATGTCGTAGCGCAAAATTATAGCCTTTCTTCGACAATGTCTGTTTTGTCAAGTTCAACTCCTTTCATTTGTTTAAGAGCTCGAAACTAATGTCCAGGTAGAAAAATATTTTTTGTCCCTTATATTCCAATGGCTATTTATTTATTTTATTTTACTATATCCTTTGCCCATTCTAATATTTTTTTCTCTCATTGTATGTCTTAATAACTATTATCATGGAGCATGGTTTTTGGTTTGAATGCGGCTTTGGTGCCAATGCTCTATGTGCTCTTTTAATTTCTATTTTGTCTTGTAGATCTTCTGCTTCTAAAACTTGTGGGATTCATCTTTTTATGAATCCCTTCATGTCTGACCCTTCTATGACTTTGTGCACGCCTACTATCTTTATATTGCTTCGTTTGCTATAATTCTCCAACACATCAATTTTTTGAATTAACAAATCTTGTATTTCTTTA
Organism: Narcine bancroftii; assembly: GCF_036971445.1. Classification (NCBI taxonomy): domain Eukaryota; kingdom Metazoa; phylum Chordata; class Chondrichthyes; order Torpediniformes; family Narcinidae; genus Narcine; species Narcine bancroftii. The sequence continues at coordinate 140,628,390 of NC_091469.1, read as the reverse complement.
ATTTCCTTGTCTCTATCTTTCAGCCTTTCTTTTAGTTCATTCATCTCTAATTCCACAGCTACCTGATTTTCTTCCACTTCATCTGTCTTCTGCAAATATTTTAAAATATTTGTGTGGAACCTGCTCTAATACTCCTTCCCAAAACATCTCTAAATACTCTGTCAAAGTATTCAGCACCACCTACCTTGCCAGCTGGGGCACATCGTGGAATATGATGACAGCAGTCCCGACCCCAAACGCATACACCCCAAACGCATGCACCCTCTACTGGAACTTCCCCTCCCCCACACGTTCAAGGCCCTCCACAGGTGCCTCGGGCACTTTACTTACTACTCCCAATAGGACCCCGCTTCTCAGACAAGGTCCACCCATGGCCTAAGCCACCACTTTTCCCTACCCTGCTGAGGTGCAAGCAGCCTTCATCTGCATCAGACAGGACATTGCCAATACCATGATGCATGACATGGATGAAACCATCTCATTGCAGGTGGAGTCCGATGCCTCCGATATTGCTCTTGCTGCCTCTCTCAATCAAGAAGGCCCAGGCGATCATGGAAGCAGTCCACCACTGGCACCACTACCTGGCAGCAGAAGGTTCACCCTCTTCACAGACCAGCGTGTAGTTGCATTAATGTTCAGCACCACCCACATAAGCAAGATCAAAAGCTACAAGATCTTGTGCTGGAGAGTCGAGCTGGCCACCTTCAGCTACAACATCCAGCATTGGCTTGGGAAGCTCAATGATTTCCCTGATGCCCTGTCCGAGCAGCTTCTGATGCTCCACAACATTTGCCACCTGGGCGTCACGTGCCTGTACCATTTCATTAAGTCTCAGAACCTACCCTTCACCGTCCAAGAAGTCGAGACCATGACGGAGTCCTGCAGGGTCTTTGTGGAGTGCAAATTGTGCTTCTTCAGCCTGCCACAGGCCCATGTAGTGAAGGCCACTTGGCCATTCAAGTGACTTAGCACCGACTTCAAGAGACAACTGCCTACCACAAATAAGAACATCTATTTCCTCTTGGTCATAGACGAATATTCCCATTTTCCATTTGCCTTGATACCTCCACCACCTCCGTTATCAAGGCACTGGGGCAGATCTTCATCATGTTTGGATATCCAGGATTCATCCACAGTGACTAGGGATCCAGCTTCATAAATGTGGAGCTGCACCAGTACTTGGCAGTGCAAGGCATCATGGCTAGTTGCACGACTAGCTACAACCTTAGGGACAATGGGCAGGTGGAATGTGAAAATGGGGTCATCTGAAAGGTGGTCCTCCTGGCCCAGAGGTCAAAAGGCTGGTCCATCAACTATTGGCAAGTGTTCCTCCCCGAGGCACTCCACTCTATACGGTCACTCTTGTGCACAGCTAGCAATGGGATCCCTCATGAATGTTTTTTCTCCTTTCCTAGACAATCAGCAACTGGCATCTCCCTCTCAGAGTGGCTGACCTCTCCAGGACCAGTACTTCTCCGTAAATACATGACGACCCACAAATTTGACCCTCTGGTCAAGCAGGTGCACCTCCTCCTTTCAAGCCCAAATTACACCTACATTAGATACCCCAATGGACATGAGGACACCATCTCAATCAGGGACCTGCACCAGCAGGGGTCAAGCCCTCTCACCCCAGGCACCTCTGGCCCATCCAGGATCCCCTTGGAGCTAACACCCTCTTTCTGCCTCTCCAGAGGGCTCCAGTCCCCAGAGAGCCACCCCCACCTACACCCCCATTCTGCTAGATACCTTCCCTCCTGCACTGCCACCTGCCCCAGCCATCCTGGACCCAGCTGACTCTCAGGCAGCCCTGCCCCCACTGACCATTGACCAGAGACACAGAAATCTGCTGGACTGCCTGAACTTGTTGATACTACTCAGTACCATGAACACTGCCCCTCTTCCCAGGACTCATTTTAAGAAGGGGTGAATGTGATGATACAATCACTACACTGGCTGCACTCCCACCAGCCTACTGCAGGGGGCAACCATTGAACCTGCAGGTAGGCAACCTGGGAGGCTGGCCCCATCTGCCAGCTGTCAATCACTGGTCTGTATAGAGACTCACACTGGCCCCTTTGGTGAGTCAGACATACACGTGGAGCCACCAAAGATTCTAAGACTGGTGTGTACAAGTTTAAGATAACTAAAGCCTGTTGTACAGTCTGTGGACTTTGCGTCAGAATTATTCACACAGCAGTGCTCACAGGGACCTACTCAGATAGATAAAGAGAGAATTACTAAATATTTATAATATGGCCATTAATAATTTGTTAAATTTTGTGAGTATTAATATAAATGGGCTACATAATACAATTAAAAGGAAGAATGCATTAGCATATATTAAAAAATTGATAGTTGATATTGCTTTTTTACAAGAAATTCATTTAACTGAAAAAGAACATTATTTAAAGAGCATAATTCTAAAGCAAGAGGAGTTGTAATTTTGATTAATAAAAAGTTACCCTTTGAAATACAATCTGTAATTACAAATGTAGCAGGAAGATTTGTTCTAGTTAATTATCAAATATATTCAGAAATGTGTACACTTATGAATATATATGCACCAAATATAGATGACGAAAAATCTATTCAAGATTCTTTTATGAATTTGGCAGAAGCAAATAAATTTTTTTTAATTGTTGTTTAGATCTAATATTAGATAAAACAAATAAATTGTTAGAACTAAAACTGCTAAAAAGATTCTTAATTTGATAAAAGAGTTAAATGTAATAGATATTTTGCAAATATTGAATAAAAAAGGAAAAGATCATTTATTATATTCTTTTTGACATGATTCTTATTCGGAATAAATATGTTTTTGATATTAGCACAATTAGAAGGTAGAATAACTCAGGCACAATATAAAGCTTGAATAATCTCTGATCATTCAGCTCTTTTGATATCTTATATAATTCCAGAAAAAGAAACAATAGATGGAGATTTAATTTATCATTATTTAAAAGAGCAGATTTTTGAAATTATATAAGGGAAATTCAAGTATTTCTACAAATTAATTCTAAATTGACTAATAATAAATTCATATAATGGGAGGCCTTTAAATCTTATCTAAGAGGTCAAATAATAAGCTATTCAGCAAAAATTAAAAAGGAATATGTTAAGGAATTAGATAATTTGGAAACAGATGAAGACTTTGGAAAAAGATTTACAAAAAAAGTTTGAGGGAAAAAGAAAAAAATAATTATAATTCAATACAAACTTATAAAATTGAAAAATTAATTGAGAAATCTAGGCAAACGTATTATGAATTAATTTGGAGAAAAATCTCAAAGTTTTAACATAGCAATTAAAGACAGTACAACTTCAAGAACTATAAATGCTATTTTAAAAAATCAAAGCAGATAACAAACCCCAAGAAATATATGATTTGTTTAAGGATTTAAAAAAAAATGTATATACATCTTAAGTTGATGATGGAAATAAAATTAATAATATTTTGTCTAAAATTAAATTGACTAGATTAAATAGTCAAAGTAGAAAAAAATTAGATGCATCTTTTATGATGAGGGAAATCAATTCATTGGCAATTGGAAAATCACTGAGAAAGAATGGTTTTCCACTAGAATTTTATGTTTAAAGATCTATTGATACCTCCTTATATGGAGGTATTGAAATAAATAACAGAATCCCATTCTCTACTGGAAACTTTTTCAAATGCAAAATTAACTGTACTATCTAAAAAATATATAGATTTATTGAAAACAGAGTCAATATCATTGCTAAATGTTGACTATAAGATAATGTCAAAAATTTTAGCCGACAGAATGGCGAGACACTTACTGGATTTAATACATCCAGATCAATCAGGTTTTATTAAAAACTGCCATTTAGCGGATGATATCGCTAGATTGATATACATAGCTCAAAAGAAAGAGGAATTTGCAATAGTATTAACTTTAGATTGAAAGAATGAAAGAGAAGTTTAATATTCCAAATAATACTCTTTTTGCTTATTATCAAGTAAGAGCCTTTTTAATTAAAAGGTAATAATTTAATTTAATGCATACAGAATGAATTGGAACTTTGAATAACTAATAGGTTTATTCAGAAATGTATCGATTGCTTCAGAAAAGTGCTTTGAAATTAGGAGTTCATAAATCAAGACTAAAATGGGAATCTGATTTGAATGTTAAAATAGATGAAAATGATCAGAAAGAGATATGTAAACAAAGTATGATTTTTTTTATTTGCTTGGTTGCTTGAGGTTGTCATTTGCTTCAATTCCTGATAACAAGGGTTTCATTGTGTATTCCTTGACCAACATTCGATTTTGAGGGCCCTATGCTAAATTAAGGAGATTAAAATTATAATTTTTTTTAATTAAAAATTCTCCTGACCACTAAATTTCTTCCTGAACATTACAGAAGTGCTGTGACAGGGTGGTTTGGAGGGATCGTCCAGTGAGGCTATTTGGGTGGAACTGAGGAATGGCAGAGGCATGAAAACATTAATGGGAGTATATTGTAGCCCACCAAATGGGCTGAGGGAATTAGTGATACAAATTTGTAAGGAGATTGTGTAATAAACACAAGGTGGTGTTTATGGGAGATGTCAACTTTCTGCACATTAACTGGGACTCCCATACAATAAGTGGGCTGGTTAGGTTAGAGTTTGTTAAGAGTCTTCAGGAAAATTTTCTTAATCAGTACATTGAAGAACTGTATTGGATCCCCTAATAGGGAACGAGGTAGGTCAGGTAACAGATGTTTGCTTTGGAGAACACTTTGGTTCTCAAGATCACAATACTATTAATTTTAGGCTGGTAATGGAAAAGAATAGAGGTGGGCTAAAGGTTGAGATTCTTGATTGGAAGAAAACAAATTTTGAGGGGATGTGAAAAGATTTGGAGTGTGTGAATTTGGATAATATATTGTCAAGGAAGGATGTAGCAGATAAATGGAGGATATTTAAAGGGGAAATTTGAGAGCACTGAGTTGGTGAGTCTCCATGAGGATTAAAGGAAACGCAAGAAACTATTGAGAGCCTTGGTTTTCAAAAGATATGGGGTACTTGGTTCGGAGGAAGAGGGATGCTTACAACAGGTATAAACAGCAGGGAATGAATGGAGTCTAAAAAAATCTTAAGAAATAAATTAGAAAGAATAAAAGGAGATATTAAAGCTGCTTTAACAGGCAAAGTAAAAATAAATCCAAAGTTTTCTACAGGTATATTAAAAGTAAAAGAATAGGAAGGTAAAATTGGACCCCTTGAAGATGAGGGGGGTACCTCCGTGAGAAGTCAGAGATGGGAGAAACTTTAAATGATTTTCTTTCTTCAGTATTCACTAAGGAAAAGAATATTGAGCCAGATGAAGTGAAGAACTATGGTAGGAGGAGCTCGTGGATAATATAATGATTAATGAGGAGGTAGTGTTAGATATATTAAAAAAGATCAAGGTGGATAAATCTCCAGGACCTGACAAAATACTCCCTAGGACCCTGAGGGAGGTTAGTGAACAAATAGTAGGAGTGTTGACGGAAATACTTAAAATGTCACTGGCCACGGGGGAGGTGGCAGAAGCCTGGAGGGTGGTGCATCTTGTTCTGCTGTTCAAAAAAAGCATCCAAAAGTAAATCTGGTAATTATAGGCTTGTAGGTCTGACATCAGTGGTGGGTAAATTATTAACGATCTAGATGATAGGGTGGAAAATTGGATTAGTAAATTTGCAGATGAAACAAAGGTTGGCGGTATTGTAGACAGTGAGGAAGATTATCAAAGCTTACAGGATGATATAGGACAGTTAGAAGAGTGGGTGGGAAGATGATGGATGGAGTTTAATACTGATAAATGTGAGGTGCCTCATTTTGGTAGGACTAATCAAAACAGGGCATAAACATTAAAAGTAAACAATTGAGGAGTGCAGTGGAACAAAGGGATTTAAGAATCATGGTTCATAACTCTCTGAAAGTTGAATCACGTGGATAGAGTGGTGAAGAAGGCATTTGGTACGTTAGCTTTCATAAATCAGAGTATTGAATGCAAGAGTTGGGATGTTATGTTGAAGTTGTATAAAGCATTGGTGAGGCCGAATGTGGAATATTGTGTGCAGTTTTTGTCACTGAATTACAGGAAGGATATAAACAGAGGGCAGAGGAGGTTTATGAGAATGTTGCCAGGGTTTCAGGGTTTGAGTTACAGGGAAAGGTTGAGTAGGCTGGGACTTCATTCCCTCAAATAGAGAGGATTGAGGGGTGATTTGATAGAAGCCTTCAAAATTATAATGGGGGACAGATAGAGTCAATGTGGATAGTCTTTTTCCATTAAGAGTGGGGGAGATTCAAACAACAGTAAAATGGGAAAAGTTTAAGGGAAAGATGAGGGGGAATTTCTTCATGCAGAGGGTGGTGGAGGTATGGAATGAACTTCCAGGAGAGGTGAAAGCAGCAAGATCGAGGTTAATATTTAAGGAAAAGTTGAAGAGGTATATGGACAGGAGAGGTGTGCAGGGTTATGGGCCGAATGCGGGCCAGTGGGACTAGGTGGGAGAAATTGTTCAGCTTGGACTATAAAGGATGAACTGGCCTGTTTCTGTGCTGTAAATGGTTATATGGTAAATGCCAAAAAGGTGCACATTCATCGTGTACAGCAGGTATAAACCCAAACTTCAAGAAATTGACTAAATATGGACAAATCTTTCACTTTCTTGGTCTGCTCATTTTGAATATAAAACAGCACGAGCTCCTGGAAACAGATTTATCAATATTTATTATGTCTTAGAATTTAAAAATGTAATAAAAATAATGATATAATCAAGGGAAGAATACTGACCCTAAAAAAAAACATGAAAAAAAACATTTGCACTGTTTCTGATATATTTTGCTCACAGAGAGTGCATCAAAACTGCACCAGCCTCGTGTTTTACTTTCTGAGGTCCCTATTTTTTTTTCTGCTTTTGGCCTCCCCCTCAGGCTGGCACCTGGGGCATACCCTCCCCCTGCCCCATCAACACGCTAGTGCACAAAGACACATACAGATACAAGTCTCACTCACTACTGAACTGAAATGTAAAGAGGTATGGACGGAGCTTGATTGTTGAGGTAATTTAGAATCCTCGCCACCAATGAGATCATTTGGAATGAATGATAATAAGACCTGTCAGAAAAAAATATAAATATAATGTTAACCAAGGGTAATAACTGTTAAAATAATAGAAACAACAGAACACAAGAACAAAAACACGTTATGAAAATAAAAAGAACAGTGACTTTACTTGGAAATCACTACAATTATGTTGGACCGACAGTGTTGCCAAGACACATATTTCACACCAACATAATTAAAAAGTTGGTTTGAAAAAATAAACTATTTCCCTAAATATTTCTACGCCCCACTAAAGTATTCTTAAGCCCCATACACCACCAAAATATTCCCACCCACACACTAGTAGGACGTACACCCCACCTTGAGAATCTATGTTTTATGTACAATTCTGAACCTTGGGGACCCATTTTATACTACACTTTAAATAGCTGCTTGAGACATAATTTATGATTTGAACAGCACTTTGGTCAATGTGAATTATTTTAATGTGTTATATAAATAAACCAAAATAAAATAAACATAGAATATTAAGGCACAGATAAAGGCCCCTTTGGCCTTTGTAAATCTGTGCCAAACTATTGTTTTGCTTAGTCCCACTGACATGCACCCAGTCCATAGACCTCCATTCATCTCCCATCCATACACTGATCGAAATTCTTAAATGTTAAAGATGAGCCCGCATTATCCACTTCAGCTGGCAGCTCATTCCACACTCCCACAGCTCTCTGTGTGAAGAAGTTCCCCCTTGTGTTCCTCCTAAACTTTTCCCCTTTCAATCTTTGCCCATAACCTCTGGTTTGTATCTCACCTTGCCTCAGTGGAGAAACCCTATCTGTATTTATTCTGTCCCTCCTCTTCATGACATTAAATATCTCTATCATATCTCCCCTCATTCTTCGATGCTCCAGGGAATAGTCATGACCTGCCTAACTTTCACGGTGACTCAGTTCCTGAAGTCTGGGCAACATCTAGTAAATCTTCTCTGCACTCTTGCTAACTTATTGCTATCTTTCCTGTAGTTAGGTGACCAATTCTACACACAATATTCCAAATTTGGTCTTATAACAATTTTACCATAACATTCCAACTCCTATATTCAATATTTTGATTTATGAAGCCCAATATGCCTAAAGCTCTCTTTACAACTCTATCGACTTGTGATGCCAATTTCACGGAATTCTGCATTCCCAGATCCCTCACTCCTTATGGCCCTACCATTTACCATGTATTCCTTTCTTGATTTCCCCTTTCAAAACACAACACTTCACACTTCTTTGCATTAAATTCCATCTGGCATTTTTCAGCCCATTTTTCCAGCTGGTCTAAATAGAACACAGAACAGTACAGTACAGCCCAAGCTCTTCAGCCCACAACAATGTGCTAACCTTTAGACCCTGCCTCCCACATAACCCTCCACTTTAAATTCATCCATCTGCTTGTCTAGTGGTCACTTGAAATATTCCTGCCTCCATCACTGACCCACGTAGTGCATTCCACACACCACGCATGCTCTGGGAAAAAACCTTCCTCTAATATTTCCTTGACCTTCCCACCCATTACCTTGAAGCCATGCCCTCTTGTACTAAGCAGTTGTGCCTTGGGAAGGAGTCGAAGGCTGTCCACACTATATACTAATCTACATCTATCATGTCTCTTCTCATTCTTCTTCTCTCCAAAGAGTAAAGCCCTAGCTCTCTTAAATTCAGCTCATAACGCATACTGTCTGAACCAAGTAACCTCTGGGTAAATCTCCTCTGCACCCTTTCCAATGCTTCCATGTCTTTCCTCTAATGAGGTGACCAGAACTAGACACAGTATTCCAAATGTGGTCTAACCACAGTTTTGTAGAGCTGCATCATTACCTCATAGCCCTTAAATGCAATCTCTCAACTTATGAAAGCTAACCCCCCCCCGCCCCCCCATAACCTTTCTTAACTATCCTGTCTACCTGTGAGGCAATTTTCAGGGAACTGTAGACATGGACCCTAAATTCCTCTGATTTTCCTTGCTACCATCAACTTTGAACTCTGCCTTGGAGTTTGTCCTTTCAAAGTGTATCTCCTCACACTTCTCTGGATTGAACTCCATCTGCCAATTCTCAGCCCAACTCTTCATCCTATCAATATCCCTCTGCAATATTCTACAATCCTCTACCCTATCCACAACAGCATCGACCTTTGTATCATCTGCCAACCCACCCTTCTACCCCGTCATCCAAGTCAGTAACAAAAATCATGAGAAGCAGAGGTCCCAGATCCTTGTGGGACACCACTAGTCCCAGCCCTCCAATCTGAATGTACTCCCTCCACCACAACTCTCTGCTTTCTATAGGCAAACCAGTTCTGAATCTACATGGCCTAGCTTCCCTGCATCCCATGCCTTCTGACTTTCTGTATAAGCCTACCATCTGGAACCTTGCCAAATGCCTAAATGAAATCCATGTAGACCACATCTACCCCACTACACTCATCAATGTATCTGGTCATCTACTCGAAGAACTCTATCAGGCTTGTAAGAGATTATCTGCTTTTCACAAAGCCATTGCTGACGGTCCCTCATCAGACCATGATTTTTTTAATGCCCATAGATCCCATCTCTAAGAATCCTTTCCAATAGCTTGCCCACCATAGACAGAAGACTCACTGCTCTATAATTACCTGGGCTTTCTCTACTACCTTTTTTTAAAGAAGGGAACAACATTTACCACCCTCCAATCCTCTGGTACCATTCTCGTGGATTACAAAGACATAAAAATCCTAACCAGAAGGTCAGCAATCTCCTCCCTCACCTCGTGGAACAGCCTGGGGAATATTCCATCAGGCCCCAGGGACTTATCCATCCTAATGCACTTTAACTGCTTTAAACATCCTCTCTCTTAATATCAACATGTTCTAGAACAGTGGTTTTCAAACTGCCCCCCTAGACTCACATTCCACCTTAAGCAATCGCTATGCCATAAGTGCTCTGTGATTAGTAAGGGATTGCTTAAGGTGGGTGGGAAGAAAATGTTTCAAAACCACTGTTTAATCATAACCAATTGACTCGTTATGCTAAACAAAATGGACCAATGACAAAATTTTTCTCAAGTAAAATATTTCAGTAACCATTGGGTCGAGAGCAATGATTCTCAACCTTCCCTTCCCACTCGCATACCACCTTAAGCAATCCCTTACTAATGACAGAGCATTTATGGCATGGGCATGGAGATTGCTTGAAGTGGAATGTGAAAACCACTACTCTAGAACATTAACCCCACCCTTATTGTCTCTCTCCTTGATGAATACTGAAGAGAAGTACTCATTGAGGACCACACCCACTTCCACAGTCTCCAGGCACATCTTCCCATCTTTATCTCTAATTGGTCCTACCTTCACTCCCGTCACCCTTCTGTTCTTCACAAAAGTGAGGAATGCCTTGGGGGTTTTTCCTTAACCCTACTCACCAAGGCCATCTTATGTCCCCTTCTTGCTCTCCTCAGCCCTTCACTGTCCCCCAAATGTTCACCCACTGAGACATCTGTGACCTGACCCGGTTCATTACCTAATACTTGATCTAATATGGCATTCTGCCTAGTCGGCCTGTCAACATACTGTGACAGGAATCTGTCCTGGACACACTTAACACACTCTGTCCCATCTAAACCTTAGGAACAGGAATTCTTGATATTGAATGGCATCTGCTGAGTACCAAACTTTCACCCATACTGACTCAATAGAGGATCCTGCTAAATTACCCACCCTTTTACAGCTGTAAATGTATCTCTGATGAGTAAATGACAATGCTCTTCCCCGCCCCCATCCCTTTTAAAGCACTGAAATCTAGGTATATTCAGAATCCATTCCTGCCCTGGTGCCAGCCAAGTCTTTGTGATGGCCACTACATCATAGTATTCCAAGTATGCATCCAAGCTCTCAGTTCATCACCCTTATTGCATTCAAGTACATGCACTTTAGCCCTTCTACCTTACTACTTGTATACCCTATATTCTGCTTCTTCCTCAAAGCCTCTATAAACAATATATCTGGCTTTACTCCATGCACTTCTTCCACTGACCTAGTGCTTCAGGTACCAACCCCTTTGCAAACTAGTTTAAACCTCCCAAACCATACTAGCAAACCTGCCCACAAGGATATTGCTTCCCCTTGTTTTCAGATCCAAGCCATCCAATCTGTACCAGTCCCACCTTCCCCAGAAGAGATCCCAATGATACAAAAATCAAAAACCCTGCCTTCTGCACCAACTCTTCTGCATCACATTCATCTACCATCTCCTCCAATTCTTACTGACGCTATCATGTATCACTGGCAGCAAATCCTGAGAATGCTACCCTTGAGGTCCTGTCCTTCAGCCTTCTGCCTAGCTCCCTAACTCACTCTTCAAGACATCATCCCTTTTCCTACCCATGTCATTTGTTCCAACATGCATCACGACTTCTGGCTGTTTTCCCTCACACCAGAATGCGGTCGACCTGATCAGAGACATCCCAGATGGACCCTGTGACCTGGGAAACCATGTGCGAGCGTCTTTCTCACCTCTGATCCGTTTCTCTGCAGCAACCATACCACACTGTGATGCAACCAGCCAGGATGCTCTTGATAGAGCTTGTATACAAGGTTAACATAATAGTAGCCTTGCCTACTTCAATCTTCTCTGGAAGTGCAGAAACCTTACAGACAAATGAGGAGATGAGTGCCCACGATAGGTCACTAGTTAAGTAAACATCCACTCTCTCTACTACAGAGTTATCAATATATAGTGTATAGTGGCATTCCTGGTTCTCCTGAAGTCCATGATCATCTCCTTCTTGACCATTTCGCAAGATTTTCCGCCTCTTCTCTGTAGCGCGACTCATCATTGTTGCTGATGAGGCCAACTACTGTTGTGTCATCTGCCAACTTGATGACACTGTTGGAGCATGATCTGGCGATGCAGACGTGGGTCAGTAGCGCAAACAGGAGTGGGTTGAGCCCACAGCCCTGAGGTTCACCAGTCCTCAGCGTGACAGCTTATCTGATCTGATATACAATTATTAGATGCCAAGACAAGGTAGAGAGTTATATTTTTTTCCTCAAAGCTGGAAACATCCTCTATTTTCTCAAATTTTAGAGTACATTTCCAAGTCATGTCATCAATTCTTTGACAATATTTAGTTCCCCGCCCTCTCGGAAACTTCAGCAGCTATTTGGAGGGAAGGAGTTCGGTGTTCCTGCTGTTACTTACGTGAAGAAATGCTTCAGTCTGAAGATGAAAACAGCTGCACCCTGTTCATGTTGGAAAAATGCAGTCAGCAAATCTGGTCCAATTACTTCACAGGCCAACCCAGCAGAGCGCTAACACGTTGCTCCCTTTTCAGACTAGTTTCCCTGCCCTTTGTGATTAACAAATGGGCAGGCAAGATTCCATCTTGCAAAGTGCTGAAATAAATCCCCATCAGTTTTTTTGCCAGGGTTTGCCTATTTCCCAAGAGCAACAGTAAAATCTCAAATGATCTTTTTAATTTGGAATGCAAATTATGGGTAGATTCGAGCAGGACGAGATGTCAGGGATCAGATTGCTGTCACGTAATTATTCACAGCAATGATATTTTAGAGCAAAACAGGTTTACCTTTCTAAAATCATTTCAAAATAGCTAAGTGCAAGTTGTTTGGCTTCCTGTTTGAAATCACAGTAATTAAAAAATGTCACACAAGTTACCACATTTAACTTGGATGTGCACTTGAAGACCTTTGTAGAGTTGATAACAGGGGAACGTGTAGGTGTAATATTTCCAGAAGCTGTTTAATCACGTGGGACATGAGGAGTCTCTCTTCTCTTTGGCTTGGCTTCGCGGACGAAGATTTATGGAGGGGTAATGTCCACATCAGCTGCAGGCTCGTTTGTGGCTGACAAGTCCGATGCGGGACAGGCAGACACGGTTGCAGCGGTTGCAATGGAAAATTGGTTGGTTGGGTTTTTCCTCCTTTGTCTTTTGTCAGTGAGGTGGGCTCTGTGGTCTTCTTCAAAGGAGGTTGCTGCCCGCAGAACTGTGAGGTGCCAAGATGCATGGTTTGAGGCGATATCAGCCCACTGGCGGTGGTCAATGTGGCAGGCACCAAGAGATTTCTTTAGGCAGTCCTTGTACCTCTTCTTTGGTGCATCTCTGTCTCGGTGGCCAGTGGAGAGCTCGCCATATAACACGATCTTGGGAAGGCGATGGTCCTCCATTCTGGAGACATGACCTACCCAGCGCAGTTGGATCTTCAGCAGCGTGGATTCGATGCTGTCGGCCTCTGCCATCTCGAGTACTTCGATGTTGGAGATGAAGTCGCTCCAATGAATGTTGAGGATGAAGCGGAGACAACACTGGTGGAAGCGTTCTAGGAGCCGTAGGTGATGCCGGTAGAGGGCCCATGATGCGGAGCCGAACAGGAGTGTGGATATTACAACGGCTCTGTATACGCTAATCTTTGTGAGGTTTTTCAGTTGGTTGTTTTTCCAGACTCTTTTGTGTAGTCTTCCAAAGGTGCTATTTGCCTTGGCAAGTCTGTTGTCTATCTCGTTGTCGATCCTTGCATCTGATGAAATGGTGCAGCCGAGATAGGTAAACTGGTTGACCGTTTTGAGTTTTGTGTGCCTGATGGAGATGTGGGGGGGCTGGTAGTCATGGTGGGGAGCTGGCTGATGGAGGATCTCAGTTTTCTTCATTTTGGCTGTTTCCACAAAACAGGACGTCATGCGCTGAAGAGCTGGCTCTGAATGGGCAACTAAAGCGGCATCGTCTGCAAAGAGTAGTTCACGGACAGTTGCTCTTGTGTCTTGGTGTGAGCTTGCCGGCGCCTCAGATTGAAGAGACTGCCATCCGTGTGGTACCGGATTTAAACAGCGTTTTCATTTTTGAGGTCTTTCATAGCTTGTTTCAGCATCATGCTGAAGAAGATTGAAAAGAGGGTTGGTGCAAGAACGCAGCCTTGCTTCACGCCATTGTTAATGGAGAAGGGTTCAGAGAGCTCATTGCTGTATCTGACCCAACCTTGTTGGTTTTCGTGCAGTTGGATAACCATGTTGAGGAACTTTGGGGGGCATCCGAGGTGCTCTAGTATTTGCCAAAGTCCTTTTCTGCTCACGGTGTCGAAGGCTTTGGTGAGGTCAACAAAGATGATGTAGAGTCCTTTGTTTTGTTCTCTGCAAAAACAAAGGCGAGAAATCAGACTGCTCAAACAACAGGGGAATCACACTGCTCTCCTTTGCAGCAAAATCTTCGCTAGGATTCTCCTAAATAGAGTAATACCTAGTGTCACCGAGAATGTTCTCCCAGAATCACAGTGCGGCTTTCACGCAAACAGAGGAACTACTGACATGAGGAGTCTAGGAGTGCACCAAAACACCAGATGCAGCCTCACCAGTGCTCTGTGTAGTGACAAAAGAACCTCCCAATATAGATTGAAGTAAAATACCAAAGTCTGCTGAAAGCATGAGTGAAGTAAATATGGCCTTTGTTCTCCTTTTTCATAAGATCAAATAGATGCTCAAGATAGAAAATGCTTAAACTCTCCACTGGGGAATGTCTGACTCCCAGCGAGATTTCTTGTCAGGGACAGGGTTTTAGGATTCTCATCACTTGACTTTCTCATCATCTCACTTCACTCTGCCTTCTCATTTCATGTACAGAGGGGAGTGGGTAAGATCAACCCACTGCATCCATCCCTAGTATGTGTTCTCGAGCACTCTAATGCGAGTGGCAGAAGAACTGGAGGAACACAAGAAATGCAGATGTTGGAATCTTGAGAAAGCAATGAGAAGCTGGAGGGACTTAATGAGTCAGGTAGCACATGAAGAGAGATGATCAGTCAACATTCAAGTTGGGAACCCTTTTCGAGGTTTAGTATATGATACGGTCGTGGTGACACAACCACTGGACTCTTGGTGGCAGCCTGCACCTGTCCGCACTCCTGCGCTCCCTACCACAGGGAGCAACCAATTGTACCTGCAGGGAGGTAACCTGGAAGGCTGGCCCCACCTATTGTCTGCCAATCATCAGCCCCACATTAAAGCTCACGCCACCCCTTGGACAGGAGCAGAGCACACGGAGCCAGAAGAGATACAGAACCTGGTGTACAGTTTTAAGCTAATTAAAGCCTGTAGTACAGCCTTTCATTGTTTGTTCACACTGTAGTGCACCACAATTTAATTAGCTTAATTTTAAAGAGCCATGGAGAAGTTTCTCAGCACAGAGAAGCTGGATGTTGACAACACCCCCACCCCCCCCCCCCCCCCCCCGCCCCACCATGCCCAGAATCTCCAGCACACTTTGAGATCTAGAGGCATGCGAGCAGGGGAATCATCCACAATCAGGCTGAGGTCATCAATTCAGACTAGAAGAACCTCAATGGTACTGCACACGAAACTGGGCTCATTCGCATTCCAAGTGATTTGTGACTGCACCAAGTACAAACTGGCGATGCCCATCCTGGAAAGCATCTACCAGCCCCCAGTGAATGTACACTACTCCAGGTCCCTGCTTAGCACCAGGCTACAAAAGCCAGGTGAGACAATAGAGACTTACCTTGTGGCACTGCATTAGCTGGCATGCTCACGCATGGCCGAAACTGGGGTGACCACTGGGGAAATTGAACAACTCATCCGGGATGCATGTGTACGAGACTTGCAATCAAGGGCAACCCAACAGAGGCTGCTGGAAGAAAGCAAAGCTTCCCTCAAGAGGGTCATTGATGTGGTGCATTCCCTGGAAGCTGCAGCCTACCATGCAGAACCCTTTGATATCTACCTGCAGTCCCCTTCATCTTGGCTGACGCAAACAACAGCTGGCGCCGAGGGCCCCTTCTGCGGAGAAGCGATCACAGCTGTCAACACATCCCATCGCTCTAAGTAATGTGGGACCCAACGTGGGTCTGACAGACACACCCAAAAGAACTGTCCAGCGAGGAACTCACATAACTCCTGATGCGGTTTGTGGTGGTAGACCACCAGCCTACTGCAGGGGGAAACCTCTGTACCTGCAGGAGTGTAAGGGGATAGGACAACACCTGGCTGGCTGCAAATCAGTCGGCCTGAATGGATCAAGTCCCACCCAGTCAGGTGTCAATCACCCTCCGGGATATAAGCCTGTGCCGGCCTCACACTGAGTTGCTCCAGCCACAGCCAGCCTGGCTCTGTGGAGGTTTTTGTGGATTAAAGCCTGTTGTTCAGTCTTTATCTTGTGTGTATCTGATTCTGTCTAACAGTCCACCACGTGATTAACAAAATGGCCACTTTGCCAAGGTGGGCCTCTCCAAACCCACTGGGAGCCCTGCAGCCCTTCTCGACCCTCAGGCACCTCCATGTGAGTGTATCGGGCAATGCCTTTGCTCCACCCATCACATCCTCCCACACCATGAGATCACTTACAGCCCGGCCATCCAACTATGCCACCGCCATGTGCTCCCCACGGGCGGTATCTAGGACCAGGAGACATCCACCCACACCGAACATGTCACTTCTGTCCCACCAATCTGACAACGCGGTCAACATGGGCACGTATAGCCAGCCCCAAACTGCACAATTGTCATTCCCGTAAAGATGACATGTCAACCATCATAGCGTCCACCACGCTGTTGGACAACATCCCCCACAGACTCAGGTGCTCAATGATGGACATCACTGTCAACGGGAAGGTAATAAAATGTCTGTTTGATAGTGGCAGTACTGAGAGCTTCATTCACCCACACATTGTCCATACACTGGCACTTAAAGTTCGCCCCAGTGAACTTTTCCATTTCCTTTGCGGCCCAGGACTAGTCCCATCACAGCACTGAGGTACTGTTCTTTAAATTTGACTGTTGGAGGGGAAAGCTACAAAGTATTCATGCTCCTGGTCACACCGAAGCCCTGTGCCCCGATTATCCTGGGTCTTGATTTCCAGTGCCATCACCGTTAACAACGCCAAGCCCAACAACCACCCTCACTTCACTTGTGGACAGTTGAGGTACCTCCTCCCTCCCTCTTCAATCACCTGACACCAGATTGCAAGCCAATTGCAGTCAAGAGCAAGCACTACTGTGTAGCCGACAGGACCTTCATCAAGACAGGTGTAACGGCTTCTGGCAGAGGGATAATAGAGCCAATTACTAGCCCCTGGTGAGCTCAGGTCCTGGTGGTCAAAGGGGCAGTAAACAGAGTCAGATCATCGACTAGAGTCAGATCATCGACTAGAGTCAGATCATCGACTAGAGTCAGATCATCGACTAGAGTCAGATCATCGACTAGAGTCAGATCATCGACTAGAGTCAGATCATCGACTAGAGTCAGATCATCGACTAGAGTCAGATCATCGACTAGAGTCAGATCATCGACTAGAGTCAGATCATCGACCGGTAAACCTAGCTGAATACCTACTCACTACCCCGCAGTGCCAACATAATCAATGAGATACAGTTTACTCCTCCACTGACCTAAAATCAGCCTACCACCAGCTCACCATCCAGGTCCAGGATATTGCCTTCAAGGATGACTAGCACCTTTACCAGTTCCACTGGGTTCCCTTTGGGGTCACAAATGGAATTTCCATGTTCCAGAGAGAGATGGATCAAATGGTAGACCGACATAACCTAAGAGCGATCTTCCCATACCTGGACAAAGTTACCATCTGCAGACCCACCAGCAGGACTACAATACTAACCTGGACAAATTCCTCTAGACAGCAGAGGCATTAAATCTCACCTACAATTGGGTGAGGTGAGTGTTCAGCACCACCCGCCTTGCCATCATTGGGTTCATCGTGGAACGTGGTATCATTGGTCCGAATGCATGTGCCCCTAGATTCTTCCACAGGCTCAAGGCCCTGCTCAGGAGCCTAGGGCGGTTTTCCTACTATTTCCAGTGGGTCCCCTGGTTCTCAGATAAGGTCCTCTCACTAACCTATGCAACCACCTTCCCCCTCCTGCCAAGGTGCACGCAGCCTTCACCTGTATTACCAATGCCATGATGCAAGCTGTGGACAAAAACATTCCATTCCAGGTAGAATGCGATGCCTCTGACGTTAACCTCGCTGCCACCCTCAACCAAAGGAGCAGACCCATGGCCTTTTTCTCCCAGACCCTGTCTTGGGTAAACTTATACCTCTCATTATGTTTGTTTTAGATTGGTCACAGTGTTTGAGCTACCGAAAGAAAATAGACACACACACACCGAGAGCAGTTCAGTCCATCCTGGAATCAAGAACTGCTCAGGGCTCACCTCTTTCTTTCGGCAAAACAGCTTGAGACCAACCCTGCTCACTGCGCCAATTGTCTTGGGTAAACTTATACCTTTCATTTTGTTTGTTTTAGATTGGTCACAGTGTTTGAACTACCGAAAGAAAATAGACACACACACCGAGAGCAGTTCAGATTATACAAATATTTATTACAAATTCAAAAGCTGAGTCCATCCTGGAATCAAGAACTGCTCAGGGCGTGTGTGTCTATTTCCTTTCGGTAGTTCAAACACTGTGACCAATCTAAAACGATCAAAATGAGTTTACCCAAGACAATTGGCGCTGTGAGCAGGATTGGTCTCAAGATGTTTCGCTGAAAGAAAGAGGTGAGCCCTGAGCAGTTCTTGATTCCAGGATGGACTGAACTGCTCTCGGTGTGTGTGTCTATTTTCTTTCGGTAGCTCAAACACTGTGACCAATCTAAAACGAACAAAATGAGAGGTACAAGTTTACCTAAGACAATTGGTGCAGTGAGCAGGGTTGGTCTCAAGATGTTTCGCCGAAAGAAAGAGGTGAGCCCTGAGCAGTTCTTGATTCCAGGATTGACTGAACTGCTCTCGGTGTGTGGGTCTATTTGCTTTCGGTAGCTCAAACACTGTGACCAATCTAAAACGAACAAAATGAGAGGTATAAGTTTACCCAAAACAGACCCTCCACAGCTCAGAACTCAGGCAGTCCTCCATCGAAAAGGAAGCCCAGGGAATCGTGGAAGCAGTCCACCATTGGCACCTCCAGCTGGCAGGCAGGATGTTCACCCTCCTCACAGCCCAGCGCGTGATGGCATTCACATTCAGCATGACCCACAGCACCAAGATCAAAAACATCAAGATCTTGCGCTGGAGAGTCAAGCTGGCTACGTACAGCAATGAAATCCAGTGTAGGCCAGTGAAGCTCTATGATTCCCCTGATGCTGAGTCCCAGACTTGCACCAGTGCACAGTCTGACCAACTTCAGGCAATTCACAACACCCTTTGCCACCTGGGCATCACCCATCTGTACCATTTTGTGAAGTCCCAGGACATCCCCTTCACTGTCCAGAATTCTGGATCATGACAGAGTCTTGCTGGGTCTGTGCAGAGTGCAAACTGCACTTTTTCTATCTAGCACAGACCCATGTAATAAAGGCCACTCTGCCCTTCAAGTGACTTGCTATGGACTTTAAGGGACTACTGCCTTCAACAAAAAATGTCTATTCCCTCTTGGTTATAGAAAAATTCTCCCATTTTTCATCCCTTGCCCTGATACCTCCACTGTCTCCGTTATTAAGGGGCTGGCACAAATCTTTATAGTATTCGGATACCCAGCTTTCATCCATAATGACCAGTCCACATCCACAGTTCAGCTTCATGCACGAGGAGCTGCATCAGTACCTGACGATGCGGGCATTGTATCTAGTCGCACGACTAGTTACAACTCCATGGCAACAAGCAGATAAAATGGGAAAACAGGGTCATCTGGAAGGCAGTCCTCATGGCCTTGGGTCAAAGGGATGGTCCACCAACTACTGGCAGGTGGCCTTTCCTGAGACACTCCATGCTATACCATTACTCCTATGTATGGCTACCAACCAGACCTCTCGCAAATGCCTCTTTTCCTCCCCCAAAAAAATAATTGATGGTGGGAGTCTCACTGCCAGCATGGTGGATGTCTCCAAGACCCGTCCTCCTCTGTAGGTACAGGAGGACTCACAAATCCAACCCCCTGGTCAAGCAGGTGCACCTCTTCCATGCAAACTCACATTATGCTTATGCATTATACCCCAATGGACGTGACACCACCTCCACTCTGGACCTGGCACTGGTGGGAGCCCAGCTGCCCCAGCCCCAGAAATCTCCAGGACATTTCCCCCCCCAGCCCCAGAAATCTCCAGGACATTTCCCCCCCAAAGAGCCAACATCCTACCCCACCCATCAAAGATGAGACCCCACTTCCCACAGACCCACCCCTGACCTATACCCCTTTGCTGCTATGCACCAGTCTATCCACCCATGATCCAGCCAACCTTCAGTTTGCTCCGTCTCCACTGACCATTGACAAGGAGCCTGTCCTGTGATTGTCCCAGAGGCAATGGTGACCACCAGATCGCCTGATTTTGTAAACTTCGTAAATATGTTTTTCTCTCCCAATGATGCAGCAACTAGCATGCACTCAACACAACGATGTTGGTGGACACTTTTCTCTTCTATTGCCCCGCCCACCCAGGGACTCATTTTAAGAAGGGGTGAATATGATAATGCATCTACTGGACTGTCAGCGACTGCCTGCGCCTGACCATTCTCCTGTGCTGCCTACTGCAGGGGGCAATCAATTGTACCTGCAGGAAGGTAATCTGGGAGACTGGCTCCACCTACTCCCTGTCAATTACCAGCCCCATACAAAGGCTCATGCTGCCCCACCCACCCACCCCCGGGCAGGAGCAGAGCACACAGAAGCAGAGAGAATACAGAAACTGGTTTGCCAGTTTTAAGCTAATTAAAGCTGTCTTACACTCTCACTGCTGGTGTGGTTATTGTCAGCACAATTTAATAAACTAATATGTACACTAAGAGGTCTTGTCTCTCTGCAAGACCAACCTGGAAGGCTAGACTGTAGCTCTGGACTGCTTTATATACAAGATCACCGGGATGACCCCTGGTGACCTAATGGTGTAATTTCATATCACCACACTTTATATAGCAAATATAAAGATACATGGCTAACATTTCAGGCTTGAGCCCTTCATTAAGGTCTGAGAAGTTTTCTTCAATCTTTGATTCAATCATGATGTATCCAATAAGAAACTTACCGAGACCTTGTGGTGCCCTGTAATGGGACCAAACAGACACAAACAGGCTTTAATTAGCTTAAAACTTGCAAACCAGTTTCTGTATCCTCTCTGCTTCTGGGTGCTCTGCTCCTACCCAGGGGGGCAGCATGAGCCTTTGTATGGGGCAGGTGATTGACAGCGAGTAGGTGGAGGCAGTCTCCCAGGTTACCTTCCTGCAGGTACAATTGACTGCCCCCTGCAGTAGGCAGCGCAGGAGAGTGGTCAGGCTCAGGCAGTCGCTGACAGTCCAGTAGATGCATCATCACATTAACCCCTTCTTAAAATGAGTCCCTGGGTGGGCAGGGCAATAAAAGAGAAAAGTGTCCACCAACATCATTGTGTCGAGTGCCTGCTAGTTACCGCATCATTGGGAGAAAACTTTGCAAATGTCTGTGATTATGCTCTGGAATTGAGACAAACAATTAAGTAAATGGACTGCAAATATGTGGTTAACAGTGGAATGTAGATGTCTGTTGTAAATGTGCCAAATGATTGTTCTGTTCATGCGTTGTGTGAAAAACAAGCTTCCACCTCATGAGACCCAGACAAACAGACAGCGGTGTTATCCCAAATCCAAAGAATGAACCCTTTTATTTACAGTTAGAGAACAATTAATAGTACAATGCACTTGGTCCCAAGGGAACTCACGCAAGCCATTTCACACGTGACTGAATTAGTTGATTGATAGCTCAAGTCCTGAGATCCAGTAATACCCACTCCTGACGACAGTGGGGGTAGGTCGCTCTGTTTAGAGCATCCTAGCACCTCCTCCTTTGAGCTGGTTACTTATACAAATGGAATCTGGGATCCACTTGGAAGGTCTTAACTGGTACCCAAACACAGAATTCCTTACGGGTTCCACTGATGTAGAGGGTATAGGCTTGTTTCCATGTGATTGGTGGTTCAAATGGTTGCTGAAGTTCAAATGTGTCCAACAGAGCATCCAGGCTGAGTTGCATAGGTGTTTTTTCAGCAAGGTTGCGTGCTGGTGGTCACAACTGGTTGACAAGTCTGGTCCATCTTGTTCATGGTAGAGAACGTCCAATTTTCCTTAGGATTTTCCCCAGTTGCCATACATCTGACACATCTTTGTATTTTTGCACCAACACACATTGACCATCATTTCATTGGATCCATGCTGGTGATTGTACTGTTGTTCCATTTCATAATCTCAGTTTGGTCTTTGTGGAAATATGACCTCATATGATGCTCATATTTTCCTACCAAAGAGGTTTTCAGCAGGTGCCACCTGGAGTTCGTGGGTTCGGAGTGATCCTGTAATTTAACAAGAATGTCAGCAGGATCTCCTCCTTTGGCCTTGTTCAGAGCTCATTTGAATGCATCTACAAAATATTCTGCTTGATCATTGGACTGGCGGCAAGCAAATAAGCGTGATGACGTACGCTTGCAAAATTAAAAAAAAAACGAAGCCAGCTGCAGTGAATGGTGTCCCATTGTCTGAAACTAATGTTTGAGGAGCACCAAAATGATTGAATATGGACTTTTAGTTCCTGGATTGTAGCCAATGCAGTTGGTCAGGTTACTTTGATGATCTCACGCCATTTGGTGAATACGTCCACTATGATTTGGTATTACTCCCCATTAATTGATCCTGCATAGTGTTAGGTCTGCTTTGTTCATGAATGAGTGAGACAAACACCAGACTGAGTCGAAATCAGGGTTCTTTGTTCTTTATTACCGGATTGTAACACTTGCAACTAAACATGTTAGTCGGAGAATGCATTCTGCCGTTATCAGCAAAATGGTGATTTTTTATACCCTTGGATATGTGCTTAGAACATCATCATATCATTACTTGTCCAATGACTAAAACTGTTGCTATCCTTTCCCTGCTAGCTTCCTGCCTCTCAATCCATCAATGTCTCTCTTATCTTGTAAGTACAAGGATGCATTCACATCTTGTTACAGCCCTGCACATTCCCATCTCATGATGTTTTACCTAACAGGAGTACAAAGACACCTCCCCTTCTTGTTACAGCCCTGCACAGGGTAACTCCTTACACATTCCCATCTCATGATGTTTTACCTTACAATAGTCAATATGAAGACTATTCCATGGCCTGCTTGGTGGAGGCCAGGAATGTAGATTTGTTTTAACAGGAAATTTCTCAGCCAAGGCACATCGGATACATGACTGTCAGTTCTTCAATCTGGTCATCCATCAGAAGCCAATAAACATACATTCATGTAAGAGCTTCCCCTCAATTCATTCCAGGGTGTTCACTGCGAAACTGTTTGAGGATTGTAGGTTGCAGAGCTTTGGGAATCACAATCCTTTCTGCAAACAAAAGACAGCCATTAACAATTGCCAAGATTCGTGTCTTTTGAAGATTGGCTGGATTTCCATATGTGGAAAAGTTTTGGCCACCCTGAATGATGATAACACGTCATCTCTTGTAGGAGTTTGTCTTTGCTCATTGCCTGCTGTGATAGACAGAGTTAATAACATCTTTGAATGCCTGGTTGACCGCTTCCTCCAAGGAGAGTTCTGCGACAAGAATATCTTCCGGCTGTTTCCTGCTCACTAATGAGTCATGACAGTGAACCAGGTTGCCCGATACTTGTGATCAGCAGGTATTTAATTTTGAAGTCATAACCATGTAGCATGGTTGCCCATCTTTGCAGATGGTTTGACATGTAAATTGGAATTCCTTTCTTTGAACCAAATACTGCTGGGAACATCTTGTGATCTGCAGAAGAGTGAATTGCCATCCATAGAGCATTTTATGGAATTTATTTTCTGCAAAAACAATTACTAGAGTTTCCTTTTCAATTTGTCCATAGTTGCACTCCGAGAGTGCAGTATGGCCTTAAGATTCCCATTTGGGAATATGTGGAAAAATGACTGCACTCACCTCAGACTGTGATGCATCTAAAGGTACGACAATCTCCACGTTTAGGTTGAAGTGCATCAAAATTTAGAGGAGACTTAAGTAGATTGAACGACTCTTGACATTTTGATGTCCATTTCCACTTGCTACCCATGGCAAGGAGCTTGAGTGGATCACAGAGTTGATGCATGTCCAGCAGAAATGAACTGTAGTGACTGATAATTGAATGTAGCATGGTCACATTTGTGGGTGCAGGCATACGTTTGCTAGAATCAGTGTTTTCTGGATCTGGTTGTCGTCCATGTTAGTCATTGATGAAACCAAGATATATCACGGACTTCATGAAAAAGGTGCATTTTTCTGGATGCATTCAAAAGCCAGAGTCTTTTATGCAGAACAAAACTCAATCAAGATGATCGAACCATACTCGAGAGGGTGCTCCCATTGCCAGGATGCCATCTACTCTCGGAAAATCATTCAGCGTTGTGTAGGATCTGTTGAAAGATGGCTGGAGCAGTCTTCACTCTGAATTGTAGACATGTGTATCTGAACAGTCCACGGTGCATGTTGATGGTTTAGCAGCTTCTGCTAAGTCGAACTTTGCAATGCATTTTCCACCATTCAGCTTAGTGAAAAGGTCATCAGGCAATGGCAGTGGATATTGATGGGTGTCCAATGCTGCATTCAGACCAGTTGAGAAATCAGCACACAGATGTATGGAGCCATTTGATATCTCTCCCCCTCCCCCACCACCACCAGTTCAATTACTGCACGTTGCAGCCATTCTAAATTCTTGCTCCACCTCTTGAAGGGCTGCATATGCAACAGGTCATTTGGCAAAAGACAGTTTTGCCTTCATTTTAGTGCACCACCCAAGGCTTTTTGAAAATACTGATACATGACTTTGTTTTAACTGTGGCAGAAACATTTGTGGAGCAAGTGCCACTTGCAGCTTGTGGCAAATATTGTTGAGTGGCCTGTCCAGAAGGTTCAACCTTTCAATCCAGTCAAGACCCATAGAGGTTAGGACATTTTACCAGATAAACGGCGCAAAAGAAAATGGAATGTGTTAAGCTGTCAGAACAGTCAATTGAACCTAACAAGTCTAGGATCCCCCCAGAAGCATTCCATGCTATGTTTTCAGTTTGAGTAATCTCTGGATGACCTATCAGTTTCCAGGTTTCCTTTGATATCCTTTGATATTAGACCCTGTATCAATTTGAAGCCTCACTGGGATACTGTTAATGCGCACTTTCACAATTTGTTGCGATAAGTTTGCTTCACCTGAGTGAAACCTATCAGGTGTCTTCCAGCTATACAGCATTCTGCTTTATGCCCCAGGCACTTGCATTTACTGCAGCCTGATGTCTATATGGACAGTCAGAAACATAGTGCCATTCATTGCAGTTCCCACAAGCGCTGGGCAGTTTGGCTGGGCAGGTCATTCACCTTTTTTTGTCTAGCAGGGTCTGCTGACTTGACTGGACAGAACCACTTGAAGATGGATGTCCTGCTTCCACCATTAAACATTGGCATTCTGCTGTTAATCTTTGAAGAGCCATAATCGGACTCCTGCTCAACCTTCACCAGCAAACGTGTTCTGTGGTTGGCTTCTTGATGCAACTGCATTCCTGCTACAAAGACTAGACACAAACTGGTCTTCATTCAGCAGAGGGAGTTTAAAATGCTCATACTGTCGATTCACCATTCCCGCGTATGTCACAAAACCTTCAGCATCTTTCTTATTCATTTTGAGGCAGATATCGAATGTTGAACAGTGATGTTTGCTCACTGAATATCTCTGCCAACAAAATGTGTTTCCTTGAAGCTAACCTCACAGGGAATTTTTGGCAGAATAAAGTTTGTGTAGCACTCGTATTCTCAAGTTCCTAACTTCTGCAACAACAGCCGAAATTTCCACACAATTATTGAACTTGGCAAAGTCAACTGCAAATAAAGTCTTTATACTTTGTGAGGTGAGTTTCAAATGTGCTCAACTCTGGGTCAAATGAGAATTGTGAAAGA
This sequence comes from Narcine bancroftii, assembly GCF_036971445.1. Lineage (NCBI taxonomy): Eukaryota > Metazoa > Chordata > Chondrichthyes > Torpediniformes > Narcinidae > Narcine > Narcine bancroftii. The sequence goes on along the minus strand of NC_091469.1, from coordinate 140,602,414 downwards.
GCTCATTGAAGCTTCTGCCAAACTTGAATTAACTTCAGTCTCACCTGCTACATGGTTGGAGTCCCAACTGACATTTTTTTCTGCCAGCTGGTGTTTCTTCAAAGTTTTTCTGTTACTCCTCAAGGACAGCCTGCAGCTGTTCCATTGTGACTGACATCCTATCCCTGTCAGCAAGATGTGCCGTGCACACATTACGTGGAAATACAAGCTTTTACCTCAATAGACCCAGAAAGAAGACAGACACCAGTGTTTTCCCCAAATCCAAAGAATGAACTCTTATTTACAATTCAAGAACTATTTATAGAATTTACATTGCCCTTTGTCCCAAGCAAACACTTGTGAGCCACGTCACACACAGGTGACTGACTGGATTGGTTGATGGATGGCTCAAGTCCCGAGAACTGATAACACCCTCTCTTGGTGAGGGTGGGGGGGAGTTTGCTCTATTGAGGGCATCCTAGCGATGTCTTGCACATGGAGAAAAAAAACAAATGCAGCAAGTAACTAGGAAATCTTCCTTGCAAGGAAGTTAGAAATAGGAAGATAGTGTTACAATTGTATAGGTCCTGCTGAGTACATGCTTACCCAGGCCCTGGATGCAGTATAGGTTAACTCAGGCCCAAAACATCAGTTTCATATCTTTACTTCCTAATGGACACTACGAGACATGCTGAGATGCTCCAGCATTTTTGTGCTTTTACTACAATCACAGGATCTTCAGACTTTCATGTTTCACTACAGCATAGGGTTGTCTTTGTGCTGATATGTAATTACACCATCAGGGGTCATCCCAGTGACCTTGTCTATAAAGCCATCCAGAGCTACAGTCTAGCCTTCCAGGTTGGTCTTGCAGAGAGACAAGACCTCTTAGTGTACATATTAGTTTATTAAAGCTGTCTTACACTCGCACTGCTGGTGTGGTTATTGTCAGTACAGTTTTAGTTAAGAAAGACTAGCATTGGATACTGTCCAGAGAGATTCAGTCATTGAATTCATGAGGTGAGAGGATTGCCCTTTCACATACAGTGAAAATGCAAGTTCTGTATTCTTTGCTCATAGTTGCAGTAATTTACCAAGTTTACCACAATTTACGGAATACATTCACTCCATTTTTCAACACAAAATGGATTTGACTCTCTTTATTCCATTCATACACAACATTGAATTCTTCATCCCACCAAACACCACCTGGCCAAAACACTCTGGTCTTTTTATTGGCTCTCTGCCACACAGAGAATCTCCACACACTCAATCACCCTTCTGTGTCTGAAATCCATCACAACATATGCAGCCTTCTGAACTAATCCATGCATGTGTGCTACTGCACCCGCATCCCACCTAGGATATGCCTCCAGCAGAGACTGGCACCACTCCCAACACAATCGCAACAGCTATCTCTCCACCAACCCCCCCCCCCCACCCCTCTGAGCCATGCAAGGAGGCAACTGAGTGGATCTGTCCCACTACATAACAGACTGGAGAGCTGACAGTCCACCCCAACCTCATAAGCTACTTCAAGGCTGGTGGTGTTTGGTCCGACTGGCAGGGATGCTACTGTTCCTCCAACATTGGCACTGACACAGAACATGGACTGTCACTATACACCGGCTTCAACCTCTCAGGCTTCTGTGAATCACAAAAGTCTTTGGTGGCAGTGTAAGTTTTCAAAAGGCCATGGTCTGCAAACAGCATCATGTCTAAGGAACACATGTATACAGCGCTGTGATACATGTTGCATAGGTGTAGGTCTGAGAAATCTCATGCTTTCCTGAAGATGGTCAGCATAACTTGTCAGATCATAGAGTGCTGTCGCTGGACTCAGATTCAGAAACTCACCGTGCAATATCATCGTGGTGTCATATACCATCTCTGCTGCTGACCATCCAAGATCCACTTTGACAGCAATGTGCACACCAAGGATAACCATGGGCAAACATCTGCTCCATCTGTTGTCAACGTGGCTTTCAATTGGCAATGGAAATGTTTAACGAGGCTGTTAGCCTGCAGATGGTAAGCCATAGCCCAAATGTGGGAAGTGCTGAAAAGATCAGTGAGAACTTGGAACAATTCCAACTCTAACAGTGCCCAGAACACCGAAGACAGAACTTAACCATCCACAAAAGTCTGAGCAATAGTCTCCGCAGAGATGTCAGTGACAGGAATGGCCACCTGGTAGCCCATTCATCACACACGATCAGGTAAGTATAACTTCTGGATGGTAGAAGCAGGCCTACCAAGTCCAGGTGTACATGGAAACAAATCTGGAACAGCAAAATCTCTCAGCCTGGATTTCATGTGTCTGGAGACTTTAGAGAGCTTACATGGCAAGCAGGTTCTTTCCCACAATCAAACATCCTGTTTAATGCGAGGCCAGATGAAGCACTCTAACAGTATGATCAATGCTCTTCCACCAGGATTAAAAAAAAATTATGAATAATCTCACAAAACTCCCACCACATGGGTGGAATCAACACTCAATCTCCTTCTCCAGCATCTGAGATCCATCAAGATGTATGCAGCCTTCTGAACTAACCAATACATCCGCGATATTACTCCCTCTCATCGTCTTGGATATGCCATCAGTGGTGACCGGCACCATGTCTGATGCAGGCAAGTTTGCGACCACAACAACATTTCATATTCTAAACTTCAAAAAGGTGTATAATGATTATAATATTTTGGGGAATTTGTAAGATTTAGAGTAGGTTACATACACACACACATTTTTAAAACAGATCTTATTTGAAGGACTGAAGAATTCACATTGTAGGATCTCTGTTATTTCACCAGTAGGTGTTAATGGCTCATAATATGCTTGACCATTGTCTTGCTGGAGTCAGGCTGTCTTCAAGTACCCTTTCTGCAAAGTCATCACAGAAAGGTCATTCCTAGGTTTTGTTTATCTAACAAAAATTTGAGAAGAACTCCTGTTGTTTGCTGGAGAAGGTGGGGGTTTTGCAAGTCACATGCTTTTTTACTGGAGTCTCAGTTGGAGAGAGATAGAGAACACAGGCTCTCTCAGTCAGTATGTGTGAGACACTGAATAGTGCAATCCAGGATGAGAAGTTCCAAAGCAGAGGATGGCTGGAAGTGCTATCTAACTGATGTTTCTCCTGGAATAAGAGGAACAGAGTGGAGCTCTGTGGTGGCCAAGAAGAAGAGGTTACCATCTGGAAAACCCTGATGGGGCAAATTTCATCAGCGAGACCTTTGAGGGGACTAATGGTGGTACCCCAGTTGTGGAAATCCTGCAACAACAAATCTCTCTGCAAACCCTACAAGAACCTTCCTGAGTGGTAAACATTTACCTTTCGAGCACCAAAGTCTGGTGAACTTTAAACATGTTGAATTCTTTGCACAGTGCAAGAGTTGCCTGCATATAGTGAACTCAGAGGAATGAGAAGTGAGATTGAACTGTAAATCAAAGAACTTTTCTTAAATTTACACACACATTATATGCACGTGCTCTTAGAATTGGAAGGGGGTTAATTTGGATTAGTTAAGTAAATAGAGATCATTTAAAGTTTGATTCTATTTTCATGCTTAAAGTTGATTAAAAATAACTTGTTTTGAAAGCCACTGGTCTTGGTGAATGTCTGTTGCTGCTGGGTTTTGGGGTCCTTTGGGCTCACAACAAGGGTCTCAACCTGAACGTTGACTGATCATTTCTTTTCATGTGCTGCCTGACCCATTAAGTCCCTCCTTCTCCCAATTTCTTGCTAAAGATTCAGGCATCTGGGGTTCCTGGGTTCCTCCAGTGTTCTTCTCTCACTTGCATTAGAGTGCTTCAGAACACATACAAGGGCTGGATGCTGAGGGTTGATCTTACCGATCTTGCTCATCTGGTCCTGGTGACTTATCTAATTTGATGCTTATGCACAGTCAAATTATTCCCCCTTCCTGTTCCTGATGACAACACCTTCACTACTTCCTAATTTTCTGCAGCTGTGGTAGTATCCCTGATCAGCAATGTGCGGTGCAACCACTGTATTGTATGAGCTGGCCCACCCCCTGACCCTGTGACTCCTCCCTCCTGGAAATCCCTACAAAGGCTGTTGCGCTCAAACTCCTCCCTCGGTACCTGCCTTGGAACCAGGCCAGCAACATGTGAGATGTGTTGATGTCTTAAGGTGATTAAAGCCTATTAATCACAACTCTTAATGTGGTTGATTGATAGTGCTACACAAAGCCACTTCCCCACCTCTTACCTCCCTCCCTGCCCTTTTCCAAACATCAAAAAGCCCAGTGTATGCAGCAGCCATTCTTGCCCAGAGATAGCCAACTCTCTGTGATCGTTCCATGTATTCATCCACCCTCTGAGTTTATCTGTTCTATTCTTTATACTTGCATTCTTCTTCTTTGGCTTGGCTTCGCGGACGAAGATTTATGGAGGGGGTAAAAAGTCCACGTCAGCTGCAGGCTCGTTTGTGGCCGACAAGTCCGATGCGGGACAGGCAGACACGGTTGCACGGTTGGGGTTGGGCGTTGGGTTTTTCCTCCTTTGCCTTTGGTCAGTGAGGTGGGCTCTGCGGTTTTCTTCAAAGGAGGTTGCTGCCTGCCGAACTGTGAGGCGCCAAGATACACGGTTGGAGGCGAGATCAGCCCACTGGCGGTGGTCAATGGGGCAGGCACCTAGAGATTTCTTTAGGCAGTCCTTGTACCTCTTCTTTGGTGCACCTCTGTCACGGTGGCCAGTGGAGAGCTCGCCATAGAACACGATCTTGGGAAGGCGATGGTCCTCCATTCTGGAGACGTAACCCGCCCAGCGCAGCTGGATCTTCAGCAGCGTGGACTCGATGCATTAAACTACACATATTTCAACCCATCCAACTTACTGCAATTATGTTCCTTCCTCAGTCTCATGACACACATAGAATCTACCATTTCACGAACTTCATCATCTGATATAACACTCAGATTTCTCCCCCCCCCCCAACTAGTTTAAACATTCCCCCAGATACCTCCATCAAATCTGTTGCAAGAATATTGGCCCCTCTCTAGTTCAGGTGCAAGCCATCCTTTTTGTACAGGTCATACCTTCCCCAAAGGCGAGCCCAATAATTCAAACACCTGAACTACCAACTCTTCTGTCACACATTAGCACGTGACGCAGACAGCAATCCAGATGTTATTATCCTTAAAAGTGCTGCTTTTTCGCTCCCTTCTCAACTCCCTATCATTCAACCTTCCTTCAAGACTTCATTACTTTTCCTGTCTACGCCATTAGCATCATCATACACCGTGACATCTGCCTGCTCACCCTCCTTAGAACACAAAACATTAGAGCACAGTATAGGCTTTTTGGCCCTATATATTCCTACTAAAAAATAAATACCAAACCCATCCTCCCTCGTAACCCACTATTTTTCTATGGACAATCTGACCCTGGAACTTGGGTTTCAATCTCTTCCACAGAATCTCCTATTATCCTCACAATGCAATTGTTACCACTCTCGTCTTTTCTTCCCTTCCCTTCTGAGCCATGGAGTCAAACTGCACCAAAGACCTGACTGCTACAACTTTTCCTCGGTAGATAGTTTTCCCCCCACCCCCCAACCCACACACACCATCACAGCAATTAAAACAGTCTACTTGTTATGGAAGGTAACTGCCTATTTCGTTTCCCTCCCCTGACATTCACCCAGCTACCTGCTGCAATGGCACTGATTTAACGCATCTAACAAAGAATACACTCACTCATTTCTTTCACCACACCATGAAATCAACTTTTTATTATTCACTAGACAACTCCCCAAGCACCAACAAGCTAAACTCCTCTGACCTGCTCACTGCCACACAGGTGATCCTGACACTCCCTCTCCTCCTCCAGACAAACTACGCAACTGCAACACTACCTCCATGTAATTCTTGTTCATCAATCCTTCTGCCTCCAAAAATTATGCAGAGATCATCCAGCTCCATTTCCCTGGCTCAGTGTGTGGAACTGCAGCTGTCTGCTCTTCTTGCAGGTGTAGTCATCAGGGAACTTGTGTTGCCCAAGTTTTCTCTCATCCTGCAAGAGGAGCAGACTACTCACTGGCTGCCATTGCTACTGTGACTTTTCTTTCAATAAAAGGACCTTACCTGAACTCACCCAGGCCTTTATCCTGGATAACCAGTGTCACATGCACATCCTCGTCTGCTTCTGCTCACAGAAGCTTCACAAGACAAAGCCTCTGTCCCACTCTTACACTGGCCAGTCTGACAGTGGTCACCCTACTTAAGTTCCTCTTTCCTTTAACAGCCGATAACTAACATACCTTTCCTGTTACTTTTCATTGGTCCCGCTCTTGCTTGAACAACTCATACTTAATGCTGTGTGGAGAAACCAGGTTGAAATATTATTGCAGTAGTAAGGTAGGAAATATAGAAAATCAATTTATGTGGGACATTTGCACCACACCCCAAACATGAACAAAATAGTTGGATTACATGCCTGGAGATTTGGCAGAGGAATAAGTTACCACACCTGTTAACACAACACTACTGCAGCGCCAGCAACCTGAATTAAATCCTGTGCCATATGGAAGGAGTTCATATATCCTCCCCCCTAAGTCAGCATGGGTTTTCTCCAGGTGCTCCAGTTGCCTCCCATGCTCCAAGGACATGGGGATAGATTAATTGATCACATGCGTGTAATTGTTCATGCGTCAGGAAGGCCAATTATCAGGCTGTATCTAACTTAAAAAAAAATTAGACATATAGCACTGCAAAAAGCCCTTTCGGCCCATGCCACCCAATTACACTCAATTGAGATGTTTCAATGAGATCCCCCTCATTCTCCTCAACTCAATGAGAGCAACATCAGCTCAATTTTTTCTTAAATGAAGAGCCCAAAACTACTCAAAATACAGAGGTCTTGCCAGTGCCTTATAAAGCTGCAACATCACATCCCTGCTCTTGCATTCTATTCCTCTCAAAATGGATGCCAGCATTGCATTTACCTTCTTCACCACTGACTTAACCTGCAGTTTACCTTCTGGCTATCCTGCACAAGGATTCCAGAGCCCCTTCGCATCTGGGTATTTTCCATTTTCACCCAAATTAGAAAATAGCCTGCCCATTTATTCTTTTCTACTGAAGTACGTGACTGTACACTTTTTGACAATGTATTTCATTTGCCATATTTCTGCCCATTCTGTCAATCTGTGTAAGAACTTCTGCAGCCCCCTGTTTCCTCAATACTGTCAGCTCCTCCTTCTACTTTTGATTTATCTGCAAACTTGGCCACAAAGACATTCATTCCATAATCTAAGTCATAAATATACAACATAGCAAGCAGCCGCCCCAACATCAACTCCTGTGGAACAGCTGTAGAAACTAAGAGCCAATACAGTCCCTGTATTCCATCTCTCTGCTTCCTGCCAATCAGCAAATGATCTGCCCATGCTAGGAGGTTTCCTGTTATTCCATGGTCTCTTATCTGGTTAAGCAGCCTCATGTGTAGCAACTTGTCAAAAGCCTTCTGAAAATCTAAATATCCAACATTCACTACATTTCCTTTATCTAGCCTACTTGTCAATTGTTCACGGAATTCTAATAGGTTTGTCAAGCGAGGATTTTCCCCTGAAAGATATCATAGTCACTTTGCCCCATCTTGTCATGTGCTATTTTTATTCCCACCCCCCAAATATTTTTATTGGTATTTAACATATAAACAATTGTAATACCCACACTCACGGGTCCTTTACCGGCATCACCTACGGCTCCTAGAACGCTTCCACCAGCGTTGTCTCCGCTGCATCCTCAACATTCATTGGAGCGACTTCATCTCCAACATCGAAGTACTCGAGATGGCAGAGGCCAACAGCATCGAATCCACGCTGCTGAAGATCCAATTGCGCTGGGTAGGTCACGTCTGCAGAATGGAGGACCATCGCCTTCCCAAGATCGTGTTATATGGCGAGCTCTCCACTGGCCACAGAGACAGAGGTGCACCAAAGAAGAGGTACAAGGACTGCCAGAGGGCTGATATCGCCTCAAACCGTGCATCTTGGCGCCTCACACTTCGGCGGGCAGCAACCTCTTTTGAAGAAGACCGCAGAGCCCACCTCACTGTCAAAAGACAAAGGAGGAAAAACCCAACACCCAACCCCAACCAACCAATCTTCCCTTGCAACCGCTGCAACCGTGTCTGCCTGTCCCGCATCGGACTTGTCAGCCACAAACGAGCCTGCAGCTAACGTGGACATTACCCCTCAATAAATCTTCGTCTGCGGAGCCAAGCCAAAGAAAGATTGAATAATACAATGTGCCACAAAATTAGAAAAATTACAATCACAATTAAAGAATCCAGAGCACTTTTTCATTTTTTCCCCCAAAAAAAGTAACATTTTAAATATACAATTTATTAAACTCTCAAACACAACAAAAACAGTCTCGCCCTCCCTGCCACACATATAGATCCATTCATCATCAGAGCTTATATTGCAAGTATATAAAGTACAGGTGGGAAACTATATTTTTGTATATAGTTACTTTAAAACTTGTTGGTTTTTTTTTTAATAAAAGAACTCTATCTGGGCCCCTATGTGGTCCAGGTATGGCTGCCAGATCTTTACAAAATTGTCATTTATTCTTCAGGTTAAGTGATTCTGCACCCCCCCCCCCCAGCAAAAAATAATTAAAAAAAAAAAAAAAAAAAAAAAAAATCGGTATATAGCTGTTCATTTTCACAGACCATAGTGATAGAAGTAGAGAGTCGGACTTCCACGTGATCACAATACTTTTTTTTTCACCACCACCAGCGCTATTTTTATGTGAGATTTGATATTTAGTCAATTTGTCACTTAGTTTCATGAAATTATTAACAGATATAGCTTCAGGCCACCAATGAAGGCCACACCTGTTATTTCAGAGAACATGCTTGACAAGAAAATAAAGCAAAAAAAAAAGGAAAATAAAAATTATAAAATTTCAATACTCCTTCCTTCCAGGTTGAAATTGATATACAAATCAAATAACACCTTTTTGAGAGGGGGCAACAGTGCCAAAATTCTAGAATAACACTAAATTTTAAGATTAGGATAGTTATCTTTAAATGAGCCCCAGGTCTTTTGGAAATTTATATTTGAAAGCATATATTTTTCTAAATTTAAATTAGCCACTGGGCATGTGTAGTTGAGGTATTATCATTCCATTTTACGAAAATTGGCACATTTTGATTTCAACACAGTAAAAGGTAAATTTCAGCTCTGAATGGAAGTTAGTAATACGTCATCCTCTTGAGATATTCCAAAAAGAGAAATTAAATGGAAAGGTTCCAATTATAAATTTAAAATCATTGATAGTGTTTGAAAAACATGCTTCCAAATTTTTTATAAGCTAGGGCAGATCCAGAACAAATGAACTAAAGGGGTATCATCGGTTTTACATTTGTCACAAAGGAATTCAGATCTGAATAAAACAGGACAGTTTAACTTTAGACACGTGTGCTCTGTGAACCACAATAAATTGCAGCAAACAATGCTGTGCACAAAAGAATCTCAAACTTCAGTGGAGAGTGAAAGATTCAAATCCTGCATCCCTGGTGTTCTGGATTTTAACTAATGAGGCTGGTCTTAAATTAACCTGTCACAGATAAGTGGTATTAAGCCTTTATGAGGTAGTTGTAGTTCATAAAAAAGTATCAACAACATTTACCTCAGAGATTACAGGGAAAAAAAAAAATCAGAAATCTGAGTTTGAACAAAATGTCTAATTTGTAAATATCTAAAAAATGAATTTGAGATCAATTTAATTTTGAAAACAATTGTTCAAAAGATGCAAAATTGTTGTCAATAAAACGGTCTTTAAAACACTTAATCGCGGCATCGTCTGCAAAGAGTAGTTCACGGACAAGTTTCTCTTGTGTCTTGGTGTGAGCTTGCAGGCGCCTCAGATTGAAGAGACTGCCATCCATGCGGTACCGGATGTAAACAGCGTCTTCATTGTTGGGGTCTTTCATGGCTTGGTTCAGCATCATGCTGAAGAAGATTGAAAAGAGGGTTGGTGCCAGAACACAGTCTTGCTTCACGCCATTGTTAATGGAGAAGGGTTCAGAGAGCTCATTGCTGTATCTGACCCGACCTTGTTGGTTTTCGTGCAGTTGGATAATCATGTTGAGGAACTTTATTGCCCATTCAGAGCCAGCTCTTCAGCGCTTGACGTCCTGCTTTGCGGAAACTGCCAAAATGTTTGGCCTGGAAGTCAGCCTGAAGAAAACTGAGGTCCTCCATCAGCCAGCTCCCCACCATGATTATCAGCCTCCCCACATCTCCATCGGGCACACAAAACTCAAAACGGTCAACCAGTTTACCTATCTCGGCTGCACCATTTCATCAGATGCAAGGATCGACAATGAGATAGACAACAGACTCGCCAAGGCAAATAGCGCCTTTGGAAGACTACACAAAAGAGTCTGGAAAAACAACCAACTGAAAAACCTCACAAAGATAAGCGTATACAGAGCCGTTGTCATACCCACACTCCTGTTCGGCTCCGAATCATGGGTCCTCTACCGGCACCACCTACGGCTCCTAGAACGCTTCCACCAGCGTTGTCTCCGCTCCATCCTCAACATCCATTGGAGCGCTTACATCCCTAACGTTGAAGTACTCGAGATGGCAGAGGTCGACAGCATCGAGTCCACGCTGCTGAAGATCCAGCTGCGCTGGATGGGTCACGTCTCCAGAATGGAGGACCATCACCTTCCCAAGATCGTGTTATATGGCGAGCTCTCCACTGGCCACCGTGACAGAGGTGCACCAAAGAAAAGGTACAAGGACTGCCTAAAGAAATCTCTTGGTGCCTGCCACATTGACCACCGCCAGTGGGCTGATATCGCCTCAAACCGTGCATCTTGGCGCCTCACAGTTTGGCGGGCAGCAACCTCCTTTGAAGAAGACCGCAGAGCCTTCCTCACTGACAAAAGGCAAAGGAGGAAAAACCCAACACCCATCCCCAACCAACCAATTTTCCCCTGCAACCGCTGCAATCGTGTCTGCCTGTCCCGCATCGGACTTGTCAGCCACAAACGAGTCTGCAGCTGACGTGGACTTTTTACCCCCTCCATAAATTTTCGTCCGCGAAGCCAAGCCAAAGAAGAAAACACTTAATACACTATCTGAGCTTATCATTAAAGCCAGGGTCTCGAAAAGAAGATTGAAAAAGGTGATTGGATAACAATGGGGCTGGCAAAAAAACTGAAATCCAAAAAAACCTAAAATTGCATCCATATTCTCAAATTGTTCAATTATCAGATCATCAGTTAATTTATATAAAGAGGATCCTAGAGTTGCCAATATGGAGGTATTCTTAACAAAATTTTGTTCCATTTTACCCATGTAGGGCAGTCAACTATTATCAAATTGTAACAAAAGAATCAAGTTGCATATTGTTACAGAGTTTTGTGTTGTGTATTGGCCTATGTGTTGTGAGGTTTTATGTTAAAAGTGACAGTTTGCCTTAGAGCCAAGGTGGACTGCTGAGAGAGTGGGAGATGGACTGGGCATGTGCTAAACATGATCTAAAAATTTTGGGACTTGGATGATAAACCACCACTTGGGGTACTGTGGAGTGGAAGAAGGCCCAGAGCACGAGTCATGGTCAAGAGGACAGTTTAGAATGTTGGGATTTCAAAAAGGATGAACAGAAGGCAGCCAGAAGGATCCAGGCCAAGCCAATAGTTCCTCTCTCTGCATGTAACGCAAGACAACTTTGAATTTTGTGCTCTCTCTCAAAGATCTTTTGGCTTCAGTTTACCAAACAAACTGAAGTTAGTTTATGATCTTTGCTTCAGTTGAGATCGAAGTTTTGAGAGTCTTGTGTGTTTTGTGTCTAAGTTTTTCTGTGGGCTGGTTGGAAATATAACTTAGACTTTAATTACATATGTTATATTTAGGCTGTGGAATTTATTACTTTTACATTTTAGAGATTTGCATAGTAACCAGTGGGCATTGTTATAAGGGGGAGGGGGGGATTTTGAATTCAAGTTTGAAGGTGAATTTTTGTTGATAAAGTAATTGTTCATCCTTACCCATGTGATATGCCTTCTTTTTGGTTGCTGGTTTGATCTTGTAACAATACAAATCAAATACCCAAAAATAAAATCTAAAATTAGGAAGCACCAAACCACTGCTCCTTTTGGATTTCGGAAGATGAACTTTAAGCAGGGGAGTTTTCCTTGCCACATACAAGATGCAAGTGAATTTTTAAAAAAATTATAAATGAAAATTGGTATAGATTAGAAAAGGTACAAAAAATTATAAAATATTCATTTTAATAAAATTAAAATGTCCAATCATAGAAATAGACAAATGTGACCATCTTGTTAATAGAAATTTTACTTGATTAAAAGGTGTTTACAACTCCTTGCAATTGTAATACCAATAACATTGGAACTCACAATATAACCATACAACAATTACAACACAGAAACAGGCCAGTTTAGCCCTTCCAGTCCATGCTGAACACCTTCTCCCACTTATTCCCAATGACCCACACCATAACCCTCCACAACACTCTCATCCATAAAGCTATCCAACTTTTTTGTTAAATATTAAAATGGATTCTGCATCTACCACTTTGGCTAGAAGCTCATGCAACACTCCCACCACCCTCTGAGTGAAAAAAAATTCCCCCTCATATTTCCCTACTTCAATCTCAATCATGTCCTCTTGTTTGAAACACCTCCACTCTCAACAGAAAAAAAGCCTATGCACATTTACTCTGTCCCCTCAATTTTAAATACTGCACCTCTATCAAATCACCCCTCAATTTTCTACATCCCAGGGAATAAAGTCACAACCTATTTAGCTTTTCCCTGTAGTTCAAACCCTGAAACGCAGGTAACATTCTTGTAAATCTTCTTTCCATTCGATTTTGTTGATACCTTTCCTGTAAGTCAGCATGCAAAAATCCACATAATATTCCATATTTGGCCTTACCAATGCCCTATACAAATCAACACAACACCTAACTTCTGTACTCAATACAATGATTTATGAAGGTCAACATACCAAAACCTTTCTTCACCACCCTATCTACATGCAACTCCACATTCAGGGAATTCACAAATCCCATTGTTCTACTGAAATCAATTGTCTATTTAACAAGTATGACCTTTGCAGATTATTCCAACCAAAATGTAGCCCCTCACATTTATCAGGATTAAACTTCATCTGCCATCTTTCAGCCAACACTTCTAACTGTCCTATATCCCTCTACAAGCTTTGAAAACCTTCCTGTCCATAACACCACTAATCTTAGTATTAACTGAAAAATTACTAAGCCTATTTACCA